>NC_068435.1:1394558-1403047 GCF_023373465.1 Oncorhynchus keta | reverse complement strand
ATGGATATAGAGAGAGGAAACACCCTCAGTGTTTAGAGGCTATAGAGGAAACACCCTCAGTGTTTAGAGGCTATAGAGGAAACACCCTCAGTGTTTAGAGGCTATAGAGGAAACACCCTCAGTGTTTAGAGGCTATAGAGGAAACACTCTCAGTGTTTAGAGGCTATAGAGGAAACACTCTCAGTGTTTAGAGGCTATAGAGAGAGGAACACCCTCAGTGTTTAGAGGCTATAGAGAGAGGAAACACCCTCAGTGTTTAGAGGCTATAGAGGAAATACTCTCAGTGTTTAGAGGCTATAGAGAGAGGAAACACCCTCAGTGTTTAGAGGCTATAGAGGAAACACCCTCAGTGTTTAGAGGCTATAGAGAGGGAAACACCCTCAGTGTTTAGAGGCTATAGAGGAAACACCCTCAGTGTTTAGAGGCTATAGAGGAAACACCCTCAGTGTTTAGAGGCTATAGAGGAAACACCCTCAGTGTTTAGAGGCTATAGAGGAAACACCCTCAGTGTTTAGAGACTGTAGAGAGGGAACACCTCAGTGTTTAGAGGCTATAGAGAGAGGAAACACCCTCAGTGTTTAGAGGCTATAGAGAGAGGAAACACCATCATAGTGTTTAGAGGCTACAGAGAGAGGAAACACCCTCAGTGTTTAGAGGCTATAGAGGAAACACCCTCAGTGTTTAGAGGCTATAGAGGAAACACCCTCAGTGTTTAGAGGCTATAGAGGAAACACCATCAGTGTTTAGAGGCTATAGAGGAAACACCATCAGTGTTTAGAGACTATAGAGAGAGGAAACACCATCATAGTGTTTAGAGGCTATAGAGAGGAAACACCCTCAGTGTTTAGAGGCTATAGAGGAAACACCCTCAGTGTTTAGAGGCTATAGAGAGAAAACACCCTCAGTGTTTAGAGGCTATAGAGAGAGGAAACACCATCAGTGTTTAGAGGCTATAGAGAGAGAAACACCCTCAGTGTTTAGAGGCTATAGAGGAAACACCCTCAGTGTTTAGAGGCTATAGAGGAAACACCATCAGTGTTTAGAGGCTATAGAGAAACACCATCAGTGTTTAGAGACTATAGAGAGAGGAAACACCCTCAGTGTTTAGAGGCTATAGAGGAAACACCCTCAGTGTTTAGAGGCTATAGAGAGAGGGAACACCTCAGTGTTTAGAGGCTATAGAGAGAGGGAAACACCCTCAGTGTTTAGAGGCTATAGAGAGAGGAAACACCATCATAGTGTTTAGAGGCTACAGAGAGAGGAAACACCCTCAGTGTTTAGAGGCTATAGAGAGAGGAACACCCTCAGTGTTTAGAGGCTATAGAGGGAACACCCTCAGTGTTTAGAGGCTATAGAGAGAGGAAACACCATCAGTGTTTAGAGGCTATAGAGAGAGGGAACACCCTCAGTGTTTAGAGGCTATAGAGAGAGGAAACACCATCATAGTGTTTAGAGGCTATAGAGAGAGGGAACACCCTCAGTGTTTAGAGGCTATAGAGGAAACACCCTCAGTGTTTAGAGGCTATAGAGAGAGGAAACACCCTCAGTGTTTAGAGGCTACAGAGAGAGGAAACACCATCAGTGTTTAGAGGCTATAGAGGAAACACCCTCAGTGTTTAGAGGCTATAGAGAGAGGAAACACCATCATAGTGTTTAGAGGCTATAGAGAGAGGAAACACCATCAGTGTTTAGAGGCTATAGAGGAAACACCATCAGTGTTTAGAGACTATAGAGAGAAAACACCCTCAGTGTTTAGAGGCTATAGAGGAAACACCCTCAGTGTTTAGAGGCTATAGAGAGAGAAACACCCTCAGTGTTTAGAGGCTATAGAGAGAAAACACCTCAGTGTTTAGAGGCTATAGAGAGGAAACACCATCAGTGTTTAGAGGCTATAGAGAGGAACACCCTCAGTGTTTAGAGGCTACAGAGAGAGGAAACACCCTCAGTGTTTAGAGGCTACAGAGAGGAAACACCATCATAGTGTTTAGAGGCTATAGAGAGAAAACACCATCAGTGTTTAGAGGCTATAGAGAGAGGAAACACCCTCAGTGTTTAGAGGCTACAGAGAGAGGAAACACCCTCAGTGTTTAGAGGCTATAGAGGAAACACTCTCAGTGTTTAGAGGCTATAGAGGAAACACCCTCAGTGTTTAGAGGCTATAGAGAGAGGAACACCCTCAGTGTTTAGAGGCTATAGAGAGAGGAAACACTCTCAGTGTTTAGAGGCTATAGAGAGAGGAAACACCATCAGTGTTTAGAGGCTATAGAGAGAGGAAACACCCTCAGTGTTTAGAGGCTGTAGAGGAAACACTCTCAGTGTTTAGAGGCTGTAGAGGAAACACCCTCAGTGTTTAGAGGCTATAGAGAGAGGAAACACTCTCAGTGTTTAGAGGCTATAGAGGAAACACTCTCAGTGTTTAGAGGCTATAGAGGAAACACTCTCAGTGTTTAGAGGCTATAGAGGAAACACTCTCAGTGTTTAGAGGCTATAGAGGAAACACTCAGTGTTTAGAGGCTATAGAGGAAACACTCTCAGTGTTTAGAGGCTGTAGAGGAAACACCCTCAGTGTTTAGAGGCTATAGAGGAAACACTCTCAGTGTTTAGAGGCTATAGAGGAAACACTCTCAGTGTTTAGAGGCTATAGAGGAAACACTCTCAGTGTTTAGAGGCTATAGAGGAAACACTCTCAGTGTTTAGAGGCTATGGAGAGGAAACACCACCAACTCTCAATCTTTTTCGGTAGTACTCTCGGTAGTACTCGGTCGTATCCAGTAGTACTCGGTAGTACTCAGTAGTACTCGGTAGTACCCGTTAGTACTCAGTAGTACTCGGTAGTACCTGGTAGTACTCGGTAGTACTCGGTAGTACCCGATAGTACTCGGTAGTACTCGGTAGTACCCGGTAGTACTCGGTAGTACTTGGTAGTACCCGTTAGTACTCAGTAGTACTCGGTAGTACTCGGTAGTACTCGGTAGTACTCGGTAGTACCCGGTAGTACTCGGTAGTACTCGGTAGTACCCGGTAGTACCCGGTAGTACTCGGTAGTACTCGGCAGTACCCGGTAGTACTCGGTAGTACTCGGTAGTACCGGTAGTACTCGGTAGTACTCGGCAGTACTCGGCAGTACCCGCTAGTACCCGGTAGTACTCGATAGTACTCGGCAGTACCCGGTAGTACCCGGTGAGTACTCGGTAGTACTCGGCAGTACCCGGTAGTACTCGGTAGTACTCGGTAGTACCCGGTAGTACTCGGTAGTACTCGGCAGTACTCGGCAGTACCCGCTAGTACCCGGTAGTACCCAGTAGTACTCGGTAGTACCCGGTAGTACTCGGTAGTACTCGGCAGTACCGGTAGTACTCGGTAGTACCGGTAGTACTCGATAGTACTCGGCAGTACTCGGCAGTACTCGGCAGTACCCGGTAGTACCCGGTAGTACCCGGTAGTACTCGGTAGTACCCGTTAGTACCGGTAGTACTCGGTAGTACCCGTTAGTACTCAGTAGTACTCGGTAGTACCCGGTAGTACTCGGCAGTACCCGGTAGTACCCGTTAGTACTCAGTAGTACTCGATAGTACTCGGCAGTACCCGGTAGTACCGGTAGTACTCGGTAGTACTCGGTAGTACCGGTAGTACTCGGTAGTACTCGGCAGTACTCGGCAGTACCGGTAGTACCCGGTAGTACTCGATAGTACTCGGCAGTACCCGGTAGTACTCGGTAGTACCCGGTAGTACTCGGTAGTACTCGGCAGTACCCGGTAGTACTCGGTAGTACCCGGTAGTACTCGATAGTACTCGGCAGTACTCGGCAGTACTCGGCAGTACCGGTAGTACCCGGTAGTACTCGGTAGTACTCGGTAGTACCCGGTAGTACTCGGTAGTACTCGGTAGTACCCGGTAGTACTCGGTAGTACTCGGTAGTACTCGGCAGTACCCGGTAGTACCCGGTAGTACTCGGTAGTACCCGGTAGTACCCGGTAGTACCCGGTAGTACTCGGTAGTACTCGGCAGTACCCGGTAGTACTCGGTAGTACTCGGTAGTACCCGGTAGTACTCGGTAGTACTCGGCAGTACTCGGTAGTACTCGGTAGTACCCGGTAGTACTCGGTAGTACTCGTTAGTACCGGTAGTACTCGGTAGTACTCGGCAGTACCCGGTAGTACTCGGTAGTACCGGTAGTACTCGATAGTACTCGGCAGTACTCGGCAGTACTCGGCAGTACCCGGTAGTACCGGTAGTACCGGTAGTACTCGGTAGTACCCGTTAGTACCGGTAGTACTCGGTAGTACCCGTTAGTACTCAGTAGTACTCGGTAGTACCCGGTAGTACTCGGCAGTACCGGTAGTACCCGTTAGTACTCAGTAGTACTCGATAGTACTCGGCAGTACCCGGTAGTACCCGGTAGTACTCGGTAGTACTCGGTAGTACCGGTAGTACTCGGTAGTACTCGGCAGTACTCGGCAGTACCGGTAGTACCCGGTAGTACTCGATAGTACTCGGCAGTACCGGTAGTACTCGATAGTACTCGGCAGTACTCGGCAGTACCCGCTAGTACCCGGTAGTACTCGATAGTACTCGGCAGTACCCGGTAGTACTCGGTAGTACTCGGCAGTACCCGGTAGTACTCGGTAGTACCCGGTAGTACTCGATAGTACTCGGTAGTACTCGGTAGTACTCCCAGTCCCTGGCAAGGCGTTGTACAAGGCTTAATTAAGTAATATTTCAAAACATCATGTGTGGCAGCTCAGTCGCCACTAGTTTGTATTTCATTTGAACAGTGTGGGCTGTAAATAGGTTTTCTCAATATGTCCTCTGGTATAGCCCTGTGCTGCACAGTGTCTGATGAGGACGACTGAAACTACATATAACCTTTATTGATCTCCCATGTTTCCATTAAACTAGAGCCTGGTGAGAATCGGTTTTAGTGTTCTCTGGGACCAGCAGGAGGCCAGCCACTCATCAGCTACAATGGAAGAGTATTGATTGTGTAGTGGAGTGGAGTAGAGTAGGCGAGACAGTGAAGGAAGGAAGGAGAGACAGTGAAGGAAGGAGAGACTTAGAGTGTGACATACTGTGGAAGGAAGGAAGGAAACACTGATGAGAAGCTTCTGGGGATAGCTGATGCAGAGGTTGAGTGTGTGCGTGCGGTGCGTGTGTGTGTGTGTGTGCGTGCGGTGCGTGTGTGTGTGTGTGCGTGTGTGTGGTGTGTGTGCGTGTGTGCGGTGTGTGTGTGTGCATGTGGTGTGTGTGTGTGTGTGCGCGTGTGTGCGGTGCGTGTGTGCACTACAGATCAATCTAATCTCTATTCGCTCAGAATAGACAGCTGTCAGTGTGTGAAGCCCAGAGGATGGTACAGATGTGTGTATGTGTGGTGTGTGTGTGTGTGGTGTGTGTGTGTGTGGTGTGTGTGGTGTGTGTGTGTGTATGTGTGGTGTGTGTGTGTGTGGTGTGTGTGTGTGTGGTGTGTGTGTGTGTGTGTGGTGTGTGTGTGTGCTTGTGTTGGTGTGTGTGTGAGTGCGGTGTGTGTGTGCTTGTGTTGGTGTGTGTGTGGGTGTGCTTGTGTTGGTGTGTGTGTGTGTATGTATGTATGTGAATGCGGTGTGTGTGTGTGTGTATGTGCATGTGTGTGTGTGTGGTATGTGTGTGTGTGTGTGTGTGTGTGTGTGTGTGTGTGTGTGTGTGTGTGTGTGTGTGTGTGTGTGTGTGTGTGTGTGTGTGTGTGTGTGTGTGTGTGCGTGTGTGTGTGTGTGTGTGTGTGTGGTATGTTGGTGTGTGTGTGTGGTATGTTGGTGTGTGTGTGTGTGTGGTATGTTGGTGTGTGTGTGGTATGTTGGCGTGTGTTGAGGAAGAGGGTGGTAATACTCTCTTAGCCTCGATTCTGGGATTAGGATATAAAACATCTGTACCATTATTATGTTGTTTTGGTTTCATCTGTAATGGATGTATTATTTTATTTCTCCTTTATTTAACCAGTTGAGAATAAGTTTTCATTTACAACTGTGACCTGACCAAGATAAAGCAAAGCAGTGAGACACAAACAACACAGAGTTACACATGGAATAAACAAACGTATAGTCAATAATACAATAGAAAAGTCTATATACAGTGTGTGCAAATGAGGTAAGATAAGGGATGTATGGTAATAAATAGGCCATAGTGGCGAAATAATTATAATTTAGCAATTAAACACTGTAATGGTAGAATGTGCAGAAGATGAATGTGCAGGTAGAGATCCTGGGGTGGAAAGGAGCTAAATAAATAAATACTATATGGTGATGAGGTAGGTAGATGGGCTATTTACAGATGGGCTATTTACAGTTAGTGATCTGTGAGCTGCTCTGACAGCTGGTGCTTAAAGTTAGTGATGGAGATATGGGTCTCCAGCTTCAGTGATTTTTGCAGTTCATTCCAGTCATTGGCAGCAGAGAACTGGAGAACTGGAGTCATGTGTTACTTGCATTTAAGAGCAGTTTGCGGCCACGGAAGGAGAGTTGTATGGCATTGAAGATCGTCTGGAGGTTAGTTCACACAGTGTCCAAAGGTGTCCACAGTGTCCAAGGGCCAGATGTATACAGAATGGTGTCGTCTGCGTAGAGGTGGATCAGAGAATCACCAGCATCAAGAGCGACATCATTGATGTATACAGGGAAAAGAGTTGGCCCGAGGATTGAACCCTGTGGCACCCCCATAGAGACTGCCAGAGGTCCGGACAACAGGCCCTCCGATTTGACACTGAACTCTATCAGAGAATTAGTTGGTGAACCAGGCGAGGCAGTCATTTGAGATACCAAGGCTGTTGAGTCTGCCGATAAGAATGCGGTGATTGACAGAGTCGAAAGCCCTGGCCAGGTCAATGAATACAGCTGCACAGTACTGCATAGTAATGTCTCTTATCGATGGCAGTTATGATATAGTTAGGACCTTGAGCGTGGCTGAGGTGCACCCATGACCAGCTCGGAAACCAGATTGCATAGCGGAGAAGGTACGGTGGGATTCAAAATGGTCGGTGATCTGTTTGTTAACTTGGCTTTCGAAGACCTTAGAAAGGCAGGGTAGGATAGATATAGGTCTGTAGCAGTTTGGGTCTAGAGTGTCTCCCCCTTTGAAGAGAGGGATGACCGTGGCAGCTTTCCAATCTTTGGGGATCTCAGACGATGTGAAAGAGACGTTGAACAGGCTAGTAAATAGGGGTGGCAACAATTTCAGCAGGTAATTTTAGAAAGAGAGGGTCCAGATTGTCTAGCCCAGCTGATTTGTAGTGGTTCATATTTTGCAGCTCTTTAAGAACATCGGCTATCTGGATTTGGGTGAAGGAGAAGTGGGGAGGTTTGGGCAAGTTGCTGTGGGGATGCAGGGCTGTTGTAACGGCTCTCTTCTATCTCCTCCTCTGACGAAGAGGTAGAACAAGGATTGGACCAAAATGCAGCGTGATGATGATTCATGAAGGAAAAACTTACATACAGAAACTACAAAAATAACGAAATGAAATAACGAAAACCGAAACAGTCCTATCTGGTGCAAACACAAAGACAGCAACAATCACCCACGAAACACTCACAGAATATGGCTGCCTAAATATGGCTCCCAATCAGAGACAACGATAATCACCTGACTCTGATTGAGAACCGCCATGGCAGCCATAGACTACGTAGACACCCCACAAAACCCCAAGACAAAACACACACCACAATAACCCATGTCACACCCTGGCCTGACCAAATAAATAAAGAAAACACAAAATACTAAGACCAAGGCCTGACAGAACCCCCTAAGGTGCGGACTCCCGGACGCACCTCAAAACGATAGGGAGGGTCCGGGTGAGCGTCTGTCCATGGTGGCGGCTCCGGCTCGGGACGTGGACCCCACTCCATAAATGTCTTAGTTCCTCCCCCTCGCGTCCTGGAATAGTCCACCCTCGCCGCCGACCATGGCCTAGTAGTCCTCACCCAGAACCCCACTGGACTGAGGGGCAGCTCGTGACTGAGGGGCAGCTCGGGACTGAGGGGCAGCTCGGGACTGAGGGGTAGCTCGGGACTGAGGGAAGCTCGGGACTGAGGGGAAGCTCGGGACTGAGGGCAGCTCAGCACTGAGGGGCAGCCCAGCACTGAGGGGAAGTCCAGCACTGAGGGGAAGCCCAGCACTGAGAGGAAGCGCAGCAATGAGAGGAAGCCCAGTACTGAGAGGAAGCTCAGGCAGGTAGTTGGCTCCGGCAGATCCTGGCTGGCTGGCGGATCTGGAAGAGTCTGGTTGACTGGCAGATCTGGAAGAGTCTGGTTGACTGGCAGATCTGGAAGAGTCTGGTTGACTGGCAGATCTGGAACAGTCTGGTTGACTGGCAGATCTAGCTGCTCTGGCTGCTCCATGCAGATTGGCAGCTCTGGCAGCTCCATGTAGACTGGCAGCTCTGGCTGCTCCATGCAGACTGGCAGCTCTGGCTGCTCCATGCACCGGAGGACTGGTGTGTGGAGGTGGCTCTGGATAGACCGGACCGT
>NC_068435.1:1312058-1392058 GCF_023373465.1 Oncorhynchus keta | reverse complement strand
GTCTAGTGGTCCAACTCTGTCCTTATAACAACAACTAGTGGAGTTGTCTGGTGGTCCAACTCTGTCCTTATAACATCAACTAGTGGAGTTGTCTGGTGGTCCAACTCTGTCCTTATAACATCAACTAGTGGAGTTGTCTGGTGGTCCAACTCTGTCCTTATAACAACAACTAGTGGAGTTGTCTGGTGGTCCAACTCTGTCCTTATAACATCAACTAGTGGAGTTGTCTGGTGGTCCAACTCTGTCCTTATAACATCAACTAGTGGAGTTGTCTGGTGGTCCAACTCTGTCCTTATAACAACAACTAGTGGAGTTGTCTGGTGGTCCAACTCTGTCCTTATAACATACCTTAAGGGAAGAATTCGGCAGTACCTGTATGGTTAGTGAGAAAGTCCATATTGCAAATGTACGGTCCCTTACTAGGCGTCCGAAATCGTTTGTAAAATTCGCGGACGGCGTCGGGCCGAGCGGCAGGGCCGGACCTACCAGGAAGTCATCAAATGAACGTTGTCGGACATTCGGTTTCCGTTTACAAAAATAATAAGATTTATGTCATTTTCCCATGTCCCGGAAATTCCCACAAGAGGGCATAAGCAATCATATGGCTATTGCTACAAAACATCACGATTCACGACGGGGCCTTATCTCGAAAACTGAAAATATTTAGAAGCCGAAACTCGGTGAGCGTAGGGGCGGCATAATGGGCAGTTGGCCCCGAACAAGATGGCGTCTAGGCCTCAACGGTTTTTGAGTTATGGCCATTTATCTGGGATTAAAGGTCCAAAATGAAAATAGAGAAATTATTTTTCCACTTCACGTCAAAGTCAAGGAGCCTCCGGTGTCAATAAAAAGAACCAGCCATTTATCTATCGTCATTTAAGAGAAATCGTACAACGACACCTTGGTGATGTTCACGGATAGGTGTTTTTTTTTTTTTTTTTCAACGGTTACAGATCCAGTTGCAGGTTGTTCTTACGAATCTTTTTAAAGTGTGCTGCGGAGCTCTGCGAGATTTCTGTGATTTTCTATGATTTTCTGAAATAACACACACTCACTAAACCCTCCGTAAATAACTCAGTTCTTAACGTAAAGACTTAAAACTCGGGATTCTGTAAAGGCATACCCCAATCATGATATGAGTTTATTTATAGCTTCCTGTGCCAACCGGAAGTGCCTTTAATGGTGTCACAGTGGCAGTTTCCATGGGTTAAAAAGGTCAGATCTTTTCAAAACTTCATATGTGTGACTAGGTAACCCTCATGAACTGTAAATCAGTCATTTCTCCCAGCAGATGTCAAAGAAAAGCTCTCACACGCACACACAGCAAGGATGGAGTGAAAAGTGCGGTTCTTAAAGACACAGAGAGCAGGCAATGGCATAAACATAATGTCTAGGCCGTGCCGAGTTCAACGAGATATCCCGCTTGACCGTAGCTCGCTCGGTCTGAGCGCAGCGACCATTAGAAAAGTAGGCCCAAAATGAAGCCTGCCCCACAACGTCATTTGCTTTTGGGTGACAGTGAGAGAACCGTTAGGGTGAGAAGCACAATTCGACCTCAGGTATGTTCCTAAGGTCCTTCCGATCCGTGCAAGCCTAACGTTGACAGTGTGGCATTAACCCTTAATAGTTAAAAGATGGTGTTTACTTCAAAAAGTTTGCATTGATTTCTCTCCCCATAGGAATACATTGCCTTTACCCCTAAATTCAACCTGAAGTCTATATGGGTTATGAATGCCGTATGAACCTGTCTTTGGTAACAGTCCATCAGGCCAGTATGAGGTCTACCTGTGTTGATTCTAAGCTTCCTGGACCAACCGGAAGTGGTTAAAATCACCCTAAAAGTGTTTTCCATTACCTGCCTGCAGTTTGATAGACAGTGCATTCAACCCTGTGTAAATCAGTCAATTCTTAACGTAAGGACTTAAAACTCAGGATTCTGTAAAAGCATAGCCCAGTGAGGATATGTGTTGACTTATAGCTTCCTGTGCCAACCGGAAGTGCCTTAATTGGTGTCTCAGGGGCTGTTTCGAGGGTTAAAAAAATCAGATCTGTCCAAAACTTCATATGTGTGATTAGGCAACCCCATGAACTGTAAATCAGTCATTTTTCCCATAAAATTTCAAAGGAAAACTAAATCACACAGACACACAACTTGGAAGGAGGGACGTATTGGGGGTTGTAGAGACAGACAGTGCCTCCAATAGTTAGCTTTGTTCGAGCTAAAAAAGAACCGTCAGACCTAGAGTTCCGAAACTTTAGAAACCTGTTCTAGACCTCGGGTCGATAGTGCGTGGTGAGTTAGGTGGCTCTAGAAGGTTCTCGGACCGAGAAATAGCCTCGTACATTTGCAATGATTTCAATTCATTTTGACCATTACGAAAATGGCGACATTTAGAAAAGTCTCAGAGACACAAGACTAGGTGCATTGGAACCGGCTCGGCCCATAGAGACGGACCCCAACGTTTCGGTCCGATCGCTCATTCAAGGACCCCATAGCAAGGCATGGAAAAAGTGGATTTTCAGCACCAATTAGGGTTTTACTCGGGCACCGAAGGACCTATCGAGCCGAAACTCGGGATTCGGTCGCCTCACATAGGCCTTCACATAATGTCTGACCTGGACCCGCAGCTAGAACGTAACTATGTGTTTTACGTTTTTATTATGTTTTAAACTAATGGCGCTGTGAATTATGGGCCTGCTCTGACATATGTGATAGTTGGCTTCTAAATGAGTTGGAAAAAGTGGGTTTGGTGTCAATTGGTATCAGTTTGGTGTCAGAATGACATCTAATTGACTGGTGGACACTGACTTGCTAGTTGACTTTTGTACATTAGCAATATGTTTAAACGGAGAGGGACCATCACCAAAATGGCATTCTGAAATCAACACAAAAAATGGCATCACCATAGTCTCCAGGCTGTGCAGAGTTCAACGAGACGCCCCGCTTGACCGTAGCTCGCTCTGAGTGCAGCCATCTTGAAAAAAAAAGAAGCGCAAAAGGAAGCCTGGCCCTCAATGTCATTTGCTTTTGGGTGACAGTGAGAGAACCGTTAGGGTGAGAAGCACAATTCGACCTCAGGTACGTTCCTAAGGTCCTTCCGATCCGTGCAAGCCTAACCTTGACCGTGTGGCATTAACCCTTAATAGTTAAAAGAAGGTGTTTACTTCAAAGAGTTTGCATTGACTTCTCTCCCCATAGGAATACATTGCCTTTACCCCTAAATTCAACCTGAAGTCTATATGGGTTATGAATGCCGTATGAACCTGTCTTTGGTAACAGTCCATCAGGCCAGTATGAGGTCTACCTGTGTTGATTCTAAGCTTCCTGGACCAACCGGAAGTGGTTAAAATCACCCTAAAAGTGTTTTTCCATTACCTGCCTGCAGTTTGATAGACATAGTGCATTCAACCCTGTGTAAATCAGTCAATTCTTAACGTAAGGACTTAAAACTCAGGATTCTGTAAAGCATAGCCCAGTGAGGATATATGTTGACTTATAGCTTCCTGTGACAACCGGAAGTGCCTTAATTGGTGTCTCAGGGGCTGTTTCGAGGGGTTAAAAAAGTCAGATCTTTTCAAAACTTCATATGTGTGACTAGGTAACCCTCATGAACTGTAAATCAGTCATCTCTCCCAACAGATGTCAAAGAAAAGCTCTCACACGCACACACAGCAAGGATGGAGTGAAAAAGTGCGGTTCTCAAAGACACAGAGAGCAGGCAATGGCATAAACATAATGTCTAGGCCGTGCCGAGTTCAACGAGATATCCCGCTTGACCGTAGCTCGCTCGGTCTGAGCGCAGCGACCATTAGAAAAGTAGGCCCAAAATGAAGCCTGCCCCACAACGTCATTTGCTTTTGGGTGACAGTGAGAGAACCGTTAGGGTGAGAAGCACAATTCGACCTCAGGTACGTTCCTAAGGTCCTTCCGATCCGTGCAAGCCTAACGTTGACCGTGTGGCATTAACCCTTAATAGTTAAAAGAAGGTGTTTACTTCAAATAGTTTGCATTGATTTCTCTCCCCCATAGGAATACATTGCCTGCACCCCTAAATTCAACCTGAAGTCTATATGGGTTATGAATGCCGTATGAACCTGTCTTTGGTAACAGTCCATCAGGCCAGTATGAGGTCTACCTGTGTTGATTCTAGGCTTCCTGGACCAACCGGAAGTGGTTAAAATCACCCTAAAAGTGTTTTTCCATTACCTGCCTGCAGTTTGATAGACATAGTGCATTCAACCCTGTGTAAATCAGTCAATTCTTAACGTAAGGACTTAAAACTCAGGATTCTGTAAGTTTCTATGTCAATCAAGACATGGGTTTACTTATAGCTTCCTGTGCCAACCGGAAGTGCCTTTAATGATGTCACAGTGGCAGTTTCCAAGGGTTAAAAAGGTCAGATCTTTTCAAAACTTCATATGTGTGACTAGGTAACCCTCATGAACTGTAAATCAGTCATTTCTCCCAACAGATGTCAAAGAAAAGCTCTCACACGCACACACAGCAAGGCTGGAGTGAAAAAGTGCGGTTCTCAAAGACACAGAGAGCAGGCAATGGCATAAACATAATGTCTAGGCCGTGCCGAGTTCAACGAGATATCCCGCTTGACCGTAGCTCGCTCGGTCTGAGCGCAGCGACCATTAGAAAAGTAGGCCCAAAATGAAGCCTGCCCCACAACGTCATTTGCTTTTGGGTGACAGTGAGAGAACCGTTAGGGTGAGAAGCACAATTCGACCTCAGGTACGTTCCTAAGGTCCTTCCGATCCGTGCAAGCCTAACCTTGACCGTGTGGCATTAACCCTTAATAGTTAAAAGAAGGTGTTTACTTCAAATAGTTTGCATTGACTTCTCTCCCCATAGGAATACATTGCCTGCACCCCTAAATTCAACCTGAAGTCTATATGGGTTATGAATGCCGTATGAACCTGTCTTTGATAACAGTCCATCAGGCCAGTATGAGGTCTACCTGTGTTGATTCTAGGCTTCCTGGACCAACCGGAAGTGGTTAAAATCACCCTAAAAGTGTTTTTCCATTACCTGCCTGCAGTTTGATAGACATAGTGCATTCAACCCTGTGTAAATCAGTCAATTCTTAACGTAAGGACTTAAAACACAGGATTCTGTAAAAGCATAGCCCAGTGAGGATATGTGTTGACTTATAGCTTCCTGTGCCAACCGGAAGTGCCTTAATTGGTGTCTCAGGGGCTGTTTCGAGGGGTTAAAAAGTCAGATCTGTCCAAAACTTCATATGTGTGATTAGGCAACCCCCATGAACTGTAAATCAGTCATTTTCCCATAAAATTTCAAAGGAAAACTAAATCACACAGACACACAACTTGGAAGGAGGGACGTATTGGGGGTTGTAGAGACAGACAGTGCCTCCAATAGTTAGCTTTGTTCGAGCTAAAAGAACCGTCAGACCTAGAGTTCCGAAACTTTAGAAACCTGTTCTAGACCTCGGGTCGATAGTGCGTGGTGAGTTAGGTGGCTCTAGAAGGTTCTCGGACCGAGAAATAGCCTCGTACATTTGCAATGATTTCAATTCATTTTGACCATTACGAAAATGGCGACATTTAGAAAAGTCTCAGAGACACAAGACTAGGTGCATTGGAACCGGCTCGGCCCATAGAGACGGACCCCAACGTTTCGGTCCGATAGCTCATTCAAGGACCCCATAGCAAGGCATGGAAAAAGTGGATTTTCAGCACCAATTAGGGTTTTACTCGGGCACCGAAGGACCTATCGAGCCGAAACTCGGGATTCGGGGTCGCCTCACATAGGCCTTCACATAATGTCTGACCTGGACCCGCAGCTAGAACGTAACTATGTGTTTTACGTTTTTATTATGTTTTAAACTAAAGGCGCTGTGAATTATGGGCCTGCTCTGACATATATGATAGTTGGCTTCTAAATGAGTTGGAAAAAGTGGGTTTGGTGTCAATTGGTATCAGTTTGGTGTCAAAATGACATCTAATTGACTGATGGACACTGACTTGCTAGTTGACTTTTGTACATTAGCAATATGTTTAAACGGAGAGGGACCATCACCAAAAGTGACATTCTGAAATCAACCCTAACGAGCCATGGAGATGAACCAGAATCACTGCCCAGCTATCCCGAGTTCATCGGGCCAGTCAATTTCACATTCCTGCAGGATTTTTATAGCATGACAAATTCGTGATGGTACCTGCCCATTGAACCATATTGCAAATGCACAGTGACTTTGCAAAAGTGAGAAAACATAAACAAATGGACATGATGAAATCAACACAACGAGTGATGGAAATGTACAACTATCACTGCTCGGCCATCCTGTGTCCATCAGACCAGTCAATTTTGCATTTTTGAGCATTTCAAATTTCATATGGTAAATGCACATTGAAACATATTGCAAATGCGCGCGCACTTGCAATATGATTCTATAGTGTAAAAACATCACCTAATGGACATGATGAAATCAACACAACGAGTGATGGAAATGTACAACTATCACTGCTCGGCCATCCTGTGTCCATCAGACCAGTCAATTTTGCATTTTTGAGCATGTCAAATTTCATATGGTAAATGCACATTGAAACATATTGCAAATGCGCGCACTTGCAATATGATTCTATAGTGTAAAAACATCACCTAATGGACATGATGAAATCAACACAACGAGTGATGGAAATGTACAACTATCACTGCTCGGCCATCCTGTGTCCATCAGACCAGTCAATTTTGCATTTTTGAGCATGTCAAATTTCATATGGTAAATGCACATTGAAACATATTGCAAATGCGCGCGCACTTGCAATATGATTCTATAGTGAAAAACATCACCTAATGGACATGATGAAATCAACACAACGAGTGATGGAAATGTACAACTATCACTGCTCGGCCATCCTGTGTCCATCAGACCAGTCAATTTTGCATTTTTGAGCATGTCAAATTTCATATGGTAAATGCACATTGAAACATATTGCAAATGCGCGCACTTGCAATATGATTCTATAGTGTAAAAACATCACCTAATGGACATGATGAAATCAACACAACGAGTGATGGAAATGTACAACTATCACTGCCCGGCCATCCTGTGTTCCCATAGCGAGCATTAATATCAGAATGACCGCATAAATGCATTTACAACCATATTTTTATTTTTGGGTTACCAGTTGCACAACAATGCACGTGCATTTGCAATATGATTCTATAGTGAAAAAACATCACCTAATGGACATGATGAAATCAACACAACGAGTGATGGAAATGTACAACTATCACTGCTCGGCCATCCTGTGTCCATCAGACCAGTCAATTTTGCATTTTTGAGCATTTCAAATTTCATATGGTAAATGCACATTGAAACATATTGCAAATGCGCGCGCACTTGCAATATGATTCTATAGTGTAAAAACATCACCTAATGGACATGATGAAATCAACACAACGAGTGATGGAAATGTACAACTATCACTGCCCGGCCATCCTGTGTTCCCATAGCGAGCATTAATATCAGAATGACCGGTAAATGCATTTACAACCATATTTTTATTTTGGGTTACCAGTTGCACAACAATGCACGTGCATTTGCAATATGATTCTATAGTGAAAAAACATCACCTAATGGACATGATGAAATCAACACAACAAGTGATGGAAATGTACAACTATCACTGCTCGGCCATCCTGTGTTCATCAGACCAGTCAATTTCACATTCCTGCAGGATTTTTATAGCATGACAAATTCGTGATGGTACCTGCCCATTGAACCATATTGCAAATGCACAGTGACTTTGCAAAAGTGAGAAAACATAAACAAATGGACATGATGAAATCAACACAACAGGTGATGGAAATGTACAACTATCACTGCTCGGCCATCCTGTGTTCATCAGACCAGTCAATTTTGCATTTTTGAGCATGTCAAATTTCATATGGTAAATGCACATTGAAACATATTGCAAATGCGCGCGCACTTGCAATATGATTCTATAGTGAAAAAACATCACCTAATGGACATGATGAAATCAACACAACGAGTGATGAAATGTACAACTATCACTGCTCGGCCATCCTGTGTCCATCAGACCAGTCAATTTTGCATTTTTTGAGCATGTCAAATTTCATATGGTAAATGCACATTGAAACATATTGCAAATGCGCGCGCACTTGCAATATGATTCTATAGTGTAAAAACATCACCTAATGGACATGATGAAATCAACACAACGAGTGATGGAAATGTACAACTATCACTGCCCGGCCATCCTGTGTTCCCATAGCGAGCATTAATATCAGAATGACCGGTAAATGCATTTACAACCATATTTTTATTTTTGGGTTACCAGTTGCACAACAATGCACGTGCATTTGCAATATGATTCTATAGTGAAAAAACATCACCTAATGGACATGATGAAATCAACACAACAAGTGATGGAAATGTACAACTATCACTGCTCGGCCATCCTGTGTTCATCAGACCAGTCAATTTCACATTCCTGCAGGATTTTTATAGCATGACAAATTCGTGATGGTACCTGCCCATTGAACCATATTGCAAATGCACAGTGACTTTGCAAAAGTGAGAAAACATAAACAAATGGACATGATGAAATCAACACAACAGGTGATGGAAATGTACAACTATCACTGCTCGGCCATCCTGTGTTCATCAGACCAGTCAATTTTGCATTTTTGAGCATGTCAAATTTCATATGGTAAATGCACATTGAAACATATTGCAAATGCGCGCGCACTTGCAATATGATTCTATAGTGAAAAACATCACCTAATGGACATGATGAAATCAACACAACGAGTGATGAAATGTACAACTATCACTGCTCGGCCATCCTGTGTCCATCAGACCAGTCAATTTTGCATTTTTGAGCATGTCAAATTTCATATGGTAAATGCACATTGAAACATATTGCAAATGCGCGCGCACTTGCAATATGATTCTATAGTGTAAAAACATCACCTAATGGACATGATGAAATCAACACAACAGTGATGGAAATGTACAACTATCACTGCCCGGCCATCCTGTGTTCCCATAGCGAGCATTAATATCAGAATGACCGGTAAATGCATTTACAACCATATTTTTATTTTTGGGTTACCAGTTGCACAACAATGCACGTGCATTTGCAATATGATTCTATAGTGAAAAAACATCACCTAATGGACATGATGAAATCAACACAACGAGTGATGGAAATGTACAACTATCACTGCTCGGCCATCCTGTGTCCATCAGACCAGTCAATTTTGCATTTTTGAGCATTTCAAATTTCATATGGTAAATGCACATTGAAACATATTGCAAATGCGCGCGCACTTGCAATATGATTCTATAGTGTAAAAACATCACCTAATGGACATGATGAAATCAACACAACGAGTGATGGAAATGTACAACTATCACTGCCCGGCCATCCTGTGTTCCCATAGCGAGCATTAATATCAGAATGACCGGTAAATGCATTTACAACCATATTTTTATTTTTGGGTTACCAGTTGCACAACAATGCACGTGCATTTGCAATATGATTCTATAGTGAAAAAACATCACCTAATGGACATGATGAAATCAACACAACAAGTGATGGAAATGTACAACTATCACTGCTCGGCCATCCTGTGTTCATCAGACCAGTCAATTTCACATTCCTGCAGGATTTTTATAGCATGACAAATTCGTGATGGTACCTGCCCATTGAACCATATTGCAAATGCACAGTGACTTTGCAAAAGTGAGAAAACATAAACAAATGGACATGATGAAATCAACACAACAGGTGATGGAAATGTACAACTATCACTGCTCGGCCATCCTGTGTTCATCAGACCAGTCAATTTTGCATTTTTGAGCATGTCAAATTTCATATGGTAAATGCACATTGAAACATATTGCAAATGCGCGCGCACTTGCAATATGATTCTATAGTGAAAAAACATCACCTAATGGACATGATGAAATCAACACAACGAGTGATGGAAATGTACAACTATCACTGCTCGGCCATCCTGTGTCCATCAGACCAGTCAATTTTGCATTTTTGAGCATGTCAAATTTCATATGGTAAATGCACATTGAAACATATTGCAAATGCGCGCGCACTTGCAATATGATTCTATAGTGTAAAAACATCACCTAATGGACATGATGAAATCAACACAACGAGTGATGGAAATGTACAACTATCACTGCTCGGCCATCCTGTGTTCATCAGACCAGTCAATTTTGCATTTTTGAGCAAGGTCAAATTTCATATGGTAAATGCACATTGAAACATATTGCAAATGCACGTGCACTTGCAATATGATTATATAGTGAAAAAACATCACAAAATGGACATGATGAAGTCAACACAACGAGTGATGGAAAGGAACAACTATCACTGCCCGGCCATCCCGAGTTCATCAGGCCAGTCAATTTTGCATTTCTGCAGGATTTTGAGCATGTCAAATTTCTTACGTCATTTGGCCCACAAAAAAATCCTTATGCACAATTTAAAAAATATATAAAAAAATATGATAATAAAATTGGACAAAAGTATATTCATACAGTTCTTACACATGTGTAATTGACAAAAAAATTGAAAGAATTTCAAAAAACGGTCCAGAAAGCACTTTTTAAGGGTGTGTGAAGTTTTTACAAAATTTTGACATTTTTGACTTTTGACTTTTGACTTCCTATGAAATCATATTGGAATTGGACAAAACATATTCCTTATGCGCATGTAAAAAAAAAAAAAAAAAAATTATGATAATAAAATTGGACAAAAGTATATTCATACAGTTCTTACACATGTATAATTGACAAAAAATCGAAAGAATTTCGAAAAACGGTCCAGAAAGCACTTTTTATGGGTGTGTGAAGTTTTTACAAAATTTTGACATTTTTGACTTTTGACTTTTGACTTCCTATGAAATCATATTGGAATTGGACAAAACATATTCCTTATGCGCATGTAAAAAAAAATTAAAAAAATTATGATAATAAAATTGGACAAAAGTATATTCATACAGTTCTTACACATGTGTAATTGACAAAAAATCGAAAGAATTTCGAAAAACGGTCCAGAAAGCACTTTTTTATGGGTGTGTGAAGTTTTTACAAAATTTTGACATTTTTGACTTTTGACTTTTGACTTCCTATGAAATCATATTGGAATTGGACAAAACATATTCCTTATGCGCATATAAAAAAATTAAAAAAATTATGATAATAAAATTGGACAAAAGTATATTCATACAGTTCTTACACATGTGTAATTGACAAAAAAATCGAAAGAATTTCGAAAAACGGTCCAGAAAGCACTTTTTAAGGGGTGATAAGTTTTTGAAAAAAGTTCATTTTTCAAAATTTTACTTTTGGACATTAATTTGGGTTACATATCCAATATGAAAAACCCCGGTGGAGCGCATTTGCCCCCTGTTGAATTTTAAAGTGTTACAACTGGCAATTACCATATGGCATTTGCAATACACTTTGGATGAATCAACGCCGAATTGGGTGGTATTGGCCAATGTGTATATGGTTTGTCCGATGCCAATGACATGCCATTCATTTTTGTCCAATACAGGGGTATTCCCTTACAACAACTAGTGGAGTTGTCTGGTGGTCCAACTCTGTCCTTATAACAACAACTAGTGGAGTTGTCTGGTGGTCCAACTCTGTCCTTATAACAACAACTAGTGGAGTTGTCTAGTGGTCCAACTCTGTCCTTATAACAACAACTAGTGGAGTTGTCTGGTGGTCCAACTCTGTCCTTATAACATCAACTAGTGGAGTTGTCTGGTGGTCCAACTCTGTCCTTATAACAACAACTAGTGGAGTTGTCTGGTGGTCCAACTCTGTCCTTATAACATCAACTAGTGGAGTTGTCTGGTGGTCCAACTCTGTCCTTATAACATCAACTAGTGGAGTTGTCTGGTGGTCCAACTCTGTCCTTATAACAACAACTAGTGGAGTTGTCTGGTGGTGGAGTTGTCAACTCTGTCCTTATAACAACAACTAGTGGAGTTGTCTGGTGGTCCAACTCTGTCCTTATAACAACAACTAGTGGAGTTGTCTGGTGGTCCAACTCTGTCCTTATAACAACAACTAGTGGAGTTGTCTGGTGGTCCAACTCTGTCCTTATAACAACAACTAGTGGAGTTGTCTGGTGGTCCAACTCTGTCCTTATAACAACAACTAGTGGAGTTGTCTGGTGGTCCAACTCTGTCCTTATAACAACAACTAGTGGAGTTGTCTGGTGGTCCAACTCTGTCCTTATAACAACAACTAGTGGAGTTGTCTGGTGGTCCAACTCTGTCCTTATAACAACAATGTGTTGTTGTCATCCTGTTAATAGTGTTCCTAGCCTAGTTCATTCTGACATTTCACTGTCATTTCACCATCTACGATGGAGCGACAGCTGTAGAGTTTTAGCAGAGTTAGAGGACGGACCGAATGTTACTGCTGGATTAAACAGTACAGTCTGTGGCTCGTAATATTTTCATCCTAAATCGTCTGGTGAGAGGTCGAGAGAAGCCTCGGCCAAGGGAAGATTGGATCTCGTCTCGTCTGTGTTGAATATATAACAGGCTATTATTGTCTACCATCTAAGCCATGGGACAATACTAATGTCTCCATAGGGATGAATCTGTCCTCAATGCAACTCCTCTCTGAAGTTCAGGATTGATTTCTGGGTAAGTTTTCTGTTCTTCTGAGTTTTTTATTATTATTATTATAATACATACAACTAACCCACTGGGTGGACGAAACATTAGGAACACCTGCTCTTTCCATGACAGACTGACCAGGTGAATCCAGGTGAAAGATAGGATCCCTTATTGATGTCACTTGTTAAATCCACTTCAATCAGTGTAGATGAAGGGGAGGAGACAGGTTAAAGAAGGATTTTTAAGCCTTGAGACAATTGAGTTATGGATTGTGTATGTGTGCCATTCAGAGGGTGAATGGGAAAGACGAAAGATTTAAGTGCCTTTGAACGGGGTATGGTAGTAGGTGCCAGGCGCACCGGTTTGTGTCAAGAACTGCAACACTGATGGGTTTTTCATGCTCAACAGTTTCCTGTGTGTATTAATAAAGGTCAACCACCCAAAGGACAACAGTGGCACCACTCTGGGATTGGAGTCAACATGGGCCAGCATGTTGTGGAACGCTTTCGACAATTTGTAGAGTCCACGTCCCGATGAATTGAGGCTGTTCTGAGGGGGAAAGCGGGTGCAACTCAATATTAGGAAAGTGTTCCTAATGTTTTGTACTGTCAGTGATTTACTATCATACATATGTCTGTCCGTCCGAGTTACAGGGCATTTGAGAATGATTCAGACCCCTTGACTTATTCCACATTTTGTTACGTTACAGCCTTATTCTAAAATTTATCAAATATTTTTTCCCCTCATCAATCTTAAAACTATACTCCATAATGACAAAGCAAAAACGGGTTTTTAGAAATTATTGAATATTTATATAAAATAAAAAAACTTAAATATTACGTTTACATAAGAATTCAGACCCTTTACTCAGAACTTTGTTGAAGCACCTTTGGGAGTGATTACAGCCTCAAGTCTTCTTGGGTTTGACGCTACAAGCTTGGTACACCTGTATTTGGGGAGTTTCTCCCATTCTTCTCTGCAGATCCTCTCAAGCTCTGTCAGGTTGGATCGTGAGCGTCGCTGCACAGCTATTTTCAGGTCTCTCCAGAGATGTTCGATCGGGTTCAAGTCTGAGCTCTGGCTGCGACACTGAAGGACATTTAGAGACTTGTCCCGAAGCCACTCCTGCGTTGTCTTGGCTTTGTGCTTAGGGTCGTTGTCCTGTTGGAAGGTGAACCTTCGCCCCAGTCTGAGGTCCTGAGGCTCTGGAGCAGGTTTTCATCAAGGTTCTCCCGTCTCCACAGAGGAACCCTGGAGCCATTAGGGTTGTTGGTCAACTCCCTGACCAAGGCCCTTCTCCTTAGTTTGGTCATGCGGCCTCCAGCCCGGAGCCCCCAGTCCAGGGCCCGCGACGAGGGTCCCCGCACCGGAGGTGCCACCAAACTGGGGTGAGCCAGTGGTGGAGCGGAGTCTGCGTCCCGGAGCCACCACCGCGGATGGATGCCCACCCAGACCCTCCCCTATAGGTTCAGGTTTTGTGGCCGGAATCCGCACATTTGGGGGTGGGTACTGTCACTCCCTGATTGGGAACCATACTTTTCCCTCCTTTCTGTGTGGGATGTTGTCTTTGTTTGTTGGCACTATAGCCTTAAGCTTCACGGTTGTTTTCGTATTGTTTTTTGTTTTTGTCGGCGTCATCCTAATAAAAAGGAATATGTACGCTCACCACGCTGCACCTTGGTCCTCTTCATTAAAAAGGAATATGTATGCGCACCACGCTGCGCCTTGGTCCTCTTCAATAAAAAGGAAAATGTATGCGCACCACGCTGCACCTTGGTCCTCTTCATTAAAAAGGAATATGTATGCGCACCACGCTGCACCTTGGTCCTCTTCATTAAAAAGGAATATGTATGCGCACCACGCTGCACCTTGGTCCTCTTCATTAAAAAGGAATATGTACGCTCACCACGCTGCACCTTGGTCCTCTTCATTAAAAAGGAATATGTATGCGCACCACGCTGCACCTTGGTCCTCTTCATTAAAAAGGAATATGTATGAGCACCACGCTGCACCTTGGTCCTCTTCATTAAAAAGGAATATGTATGCGCACCACGCTGCACCTTGGTCCTCTTCATTAAAAAGGAATATGTATGCGCACCACGCTGCACCTTGGTCCTCTTCATTAAAAAGGAATATGTGCGCACCACGCTGCGCCTTGGTCCTCTTCAATAAAAAGGAATATGTATGCGCACCACGCTGCGCCTTGGTCCTCTTCATTAAAAAGGAATATGTATGCGCACCACGCTGCACCTTGGTCCTCTTCAATAAAAAGGAATATGTATGCGCACCACGCTGCACCTTGGTCCTCTTCCATAAAAAATAATATGTATGCGCACCACGCTGCACCTTGGTCCTCTTCCATAAAAGGAATATGTATGCGCACCACGCTGCACCTTGGTCCTCTTCATTAAAAGGAATATGTACGCTCACCACGCTGCACCTTGGTCCTCTTCATTAAAAAGGAATATGTATGCGCACCACGCTGCACCTTGGTCCTCTTCATTAAAAGGAATATGTGCGCACCACGCCGCACCTTGATCCTCTTCATTAAAAAGGAATATGTACGCTCACCACGCTGCACCTTGGTCCTCTTCATTAAAAAGGAATATGTATGCGCACCACGCTGCACCTTGGTCCTCTTCATTAAAAAGGAATATGTATGAGCACCACGCTGCACCTTGGTCCTCTTCATTAAAAAGGAATATGTATGCGCACCAATGCTGCACCTTGGTCCTCTTCATTAAAAAGGAATATGTGCGCACCACCAATATGTGCGCACCACCTTGGTCCTCTTCAATAAAAAGGAATATGTATGCGTACCACGCTGCACCTTGGTCCAGTTCTTTCAACAGCCGTGACAGAACTTCCCACCACCAAAGGACCAAAGCATCGTGGTAAAGAGGTTGTGTTATTTATTCGAGGTACTCCTCACTCTTTTGTTTGGGTTCCTACCCTGTGTTTGTTTTGTCTTCGTCCCCGTGCCTTTACACGGCGCGCTGTCATTTGGGAAATAAAACCCCCTATTACGCGTTCCTGCGCCTGTCTCCCAATTCATTTATTCCAGTGTGACAGCTGCAGACATTTGTTGGTACCCTTCCCAAGATCTGTGTCTCGACACAATCCTGTCTCGGAGCTCAACGGATAATTCCTTCGACCTCGTGGCTTGTTCTTTGCTCTGACATGCACTGTCAACTGTGAGACCTTATCTAGACAGGTGTGTGCCTTTCCAAATCATGTCCAATCAATTGAATTTACCACAGGTGGACTCCAATCAAGTTGTAAAAACATCTCAAGGATGATCAATGAAAACAGGATGCACCTGAGCTCAATTTAGAGTCTCATAGCAAAGGGTCTGAATACTTATGTAAACAAGTTATTTTATTTTATATTCTTAAATAAATTTGCCACAATTTACAGAACCAGTCAAAAGTTTGGACAACCCTACTCATTCCAGGGTTTTTCATTATAATAATAATAATATATGCCATTTAGCTGACGCTTTTATCCAAAGCGACTTACAGTCATGTGTGCATACATTCTACATATGGGTGGTCCCGGGAATCGAACCCACTACCCTGGCGTTACAAGCGCCATGCTCTACCAACTGAGCCACAGAAGGACCACCTTCTATTATTTTTTCATTATTTCACTATTTTTGTAAAACTATGAAATAACAGATATGGAATCATGTAGTAACGAAATAAGTGTTAAACAAATCAAAATATATTTTATATTTGAGATTCTTCAAAGTAGCCTCTCTTTGTCTTGATGACAGCTTTACACACTCTTGGCATTCTCTCAACCAGCTTCATGAGGTAGTCACCTGGAATGCATTTCAATGAACAGGTGTGCCTTGTTAAAAGTTAATTTATGGAATTTATTTCAATCTGAATGCTTTTGAGCCAATCAGTTGTGTTGTGACAAGGTAGGGGTGGTTTCCAGAAGATAGCCATATTTGGTAAAAAATACCAAAATCAGTATTATGGCAAGAACAGCTCAAATAAGCAAACAGAAATGACAGTCCATCATACTTTAACACATGAAGGTCAGTCAATACGGAACATTTCAAGAACTTTGAAAGTTTCTTCAAGTGCAGTTGCAAAAACCATCAAGAGCTATAATGAAACTGTCTCTCATGAGGACCGCCACAGGAAAGGAAGACCCAGAGTTACCTCTGCTGCAGAGGATCAGTTCATTAGAGTTAACTGTCTCTCATGAGGACCGCCACAGGAAAGGAAGACCCAGAGTTACCTCTGCTGCAGAGGATCAGTTCATTAGAGTTAACTGCACTTCAGATTGCTTCCCAAATAAATACTTCACAGAGTTCAAGTAACAGACACATCTCAACATCAACTGTTCAGAGGAGACTGTGTGAATCAGGCCTTCATGTTTGAATTGCTGCAAAGAGACGACCACTACTGAAGGACACCAATAATAAGAAGATAATTGTTTGGGCAAAGAAACACGAGCAGTGGACATTAGACCGGT
Source organism: Oncorhynchus keta (assembly GCF_023373465.1). Taxonomy (NCBI): domain Eukaryota; kingdom Metazoa; phylum Chordata; class Actinopteri; order Salmoniformes; family Salmonidae; genus Oncorhynchus; species Oncorhynchus keta. The sequence goes on along the minus strand of NC_068435.1, from coordinate 1,374,906 downwards.
GGAAATGTTTGGTTCCCACCGCCTTGTCTTTGTGAGACGCAGAGTAGGTGAACGGATGATCTCCGCATGTGTGGTTCCCACCGTGAAGCATGGAGGAGGAGGTGTGCTGGAGTGGGGGTGCTTTGCTGGTGACACTGTCAGTGATTTATTTAGAATTCAAGACACACTTAACCAGCATGGCTACCACATAATTCTGCAGTGATATGCCATGCCATCTGGTTTGGGCTTAGTGGGACTATCATTTATTTTTCAACAGGACAATGACCCAAAACACAACTCTAGGCTGTGTAAGGGCTATTTGACCATGGACAGTGATGGAATGTTGCATCAGATGACCTGGCCTCCACAATCACCCGACCTCAACCCAATTGAGATGGTTTGGGATTAGTTGAACCGCAGAATGAAGGAAAAGCAGCATATGTGGGAACTCCTTCAAGACTGTTGGAAAAGCATTCATGAAGCTGGTTGAGAGAATACCAAGAGTGTGCAAAGCTTTCATCAAGGCAAATGGTGGCTACTTTGAATAATCTCAAATCTACTTGTTTAACACATTTTTGGTTACAACATGATTTCATATGTTTTATTTCCTCGTTTTGATGTCTTCACTATTATTCTACAATGTAGAAAATAGTAAAAAATAAAGAAAACCCTGGAATGAGTAGGTGTGTCCAAACCGTGGACTGGTACTGTATAAAAACCTGCTTTCGCTTTGTCATTATGGGGTATTGTGATGTCATTATGGGGTATTGTGATGTCATTATGGGGTATTGTGATGTCATTATGGGGTATTGTGATGTCATTATGGGGTGTTGTGATGTCATTATGGGGTGTTGTGATGTCATTATGGGGTATTGTGATGTCATCATGGGGTATTGTGATGTCATTATGGGGTATTGTGTGTAGATTGATGAGGAAAATGTTTTATTTAATCCATTTTAGAATAAGGCTGTAACATAACCAAATGTGGAATAAGACAAGGGGTCTGAATATTTTCTGAATGCTCTGTAAATAGTACAGTTAAACAGTAGAGGTAAACAGTAGAGGTAAACAGTAGAGGTAAACAGTAGCGGCAGGGTAGCCTAGTGGTTAGAGCGTTGGACTAGTAACCAGAAGGTTGCAAGTTCAAACCCCCGAGCTGACAAGGTACAAATCTGTCGTTGCTGAACAGGCCCAGTTAACCCACTGAACAGGCAGTTAAGTAGAAGTAGACAGGCATTAGTTAACCCACTGTAGACAGTAGGTTAGAAGGTAGTTTTATAAACAGTTGAGGTTAGAGGTGTTTTATATTGACATGGTGTTAATTCTCGCTCTCTCTGAATCCCAGCTGCATTGTGGCAGGGTAAACTGTGCCTGTCTATGTAGAGCAGATCATCTCTCAAGCGTTTGCCCGTCAGGATTATAACATGTTTACCACAGGATTACAGATTACAGGGTGGGGGAATGAACAAGTTGGCCTACATCCACCAGCCCAGTGACATCAGGACAGCAGATAACTCTGGTGGTAGGGCACCAACACACAGCCTTCATTGACAACAGTTACATCCGGGGAAACCTGGTCCCCCAACACACAGCCTTCATTGACAACAGTTACATCCAGGGAAACCTGGTCCCCCAACACACAGGCTACCAATAAGCACATGTGTGGCAGCAGGCCCTACTTTACTACAGGCCTATACGATTGTGTTGCAGCAGGCCCTACTTTACTACAGGCCTATATGATTGTGTTGCAGCAGGCTCTACTTTACTATATGATTGTGTTGTAGCAGGCCCTACTTTACTATATGATGTGTTGCAGCAGGCCCTACTTTACTATATGATGTGTTGCAGCAGGCCCTACTTTACTATATGATGTGTTGCAGCAGGCCCTACTTTACTATATGATGTGTTGCAGCAGGCCCTACTTTACTATATGATTGTGTTGCAGCAGGCCCTACTTTACTATATGATGTGTTGCAGCAGGCCCTACTTTACTATATGATGTGTTGCAGCAGGCCCTACTTTACTATATGATGTGTTGCAGCAGACCCTACTTTACTATATGATGTGTTGCAGCAGGCCCTACTTTACTATATGATGTGTTGCAGCAGGCCCTACTTTACTATATGATTGTGTTGCAGCAGGCCCTACTTTACTATATGATGTGTTGCAGCAGGCCCTACTTTACTATATGATGTGTTGCAGCAGGCCCTACTTTACTATATGATGTGTTGCAGCAGGCCCTACTTTACTATATGATGTGTTGCAGCAGGCCCTACTTTACTATATGATGTGTTGCAGCAGGCCCTACTTTACTATATGATGTGTTGCAGCAGGCCCTACTTTACTATATGATGTGTTGCAGCAGGCCCTACTTTACTATATGATTGTGTTGCAGCAGGCCCTACTTTACTATATGATTGTGTTGCAGCAGGCCCTACTTAACTATATGATTGTGTTGCAGCAGGCCCTACTTTACTATATGATGTGTTGCAGCAGGCCCTACTTTAATTTATGATGTGTTGCAGCAGGCCCTACTTTACTATATGATGTGTTGCAGCAGGCCCTACTTTACTATATGATGTGTTGCAGCAGACCCTACTTTACTATATGATGTGTTGCAGCAGGCCCTACTTTACTATATGATGTGTTGCAGCAGGCCCTACTTTACTATATGATGTGTTGCAGCAGGCCCTACTTTACTACTGGCCTATATGATGTGTTGCAGCAGGCCCTACTTTACTATATGATGTGTTGCAGCAGGCCCTACTTTACTATATGATGTGTTGCAGCAGACCCTACTTTACTATATGATGTGTTGCAGCAGGCCCTACTTTACTATATGATGTGTTGCAGCAGGCCCTACTTTACTATATGATGTGTTGCAGCAGGCCCTACTTTACTATATGATTGTGTTGCAGCAGGCCCTACTTTACTATATGATGTGTTGCAGCAGGCCCTACTTTACTATATGATGTGTTGCAGCAGGCCCTACTTTACTATATGATGTGTTGCAGCAGGCCCTACTTTACTACATGATGTGTTGCAGCAGGCCCTACTTTACTATATGATGTGTTGCAGCAGGCTCTACTTTACTATAGGATGTGTTGCAGCAGGCCCTACTTTACTATATGATGTGTTGCAGCAGGCCCTACTTTACTATATGATGTGTTGCAGCAGGCCCTACTTTTCTATATGATGTGTTGCAGCAGGCCCTACTTTACTATATGATTGTGTTGCAGCAGGCCCTACTTTACTATATGATTGTGTTGCAGCAGGCCCTACTTAACTATATGATTGTGTTGCAGCAGGCCCTACTTTACTATATGATGTGTTGCAGCAGGCCCTACTTTAATTTATGATGTGTTGCAGCAGGCCCTACTTTACTATATGATGTGTTGCAGCAGGCCCTACTTTACTATATGATGTGTTGCAGCAGGCCCTACTTTACTTTATGATGTGTTGCAGCAGGCCCTACTTAACTATATGATGTGTTGCAGCAGGCCCTACTTTACTATATGATGTGTTGCAGCAGGCCCTACTTTACTATATGATGTGTTGCAGCAGGCCCTACTTTACTATATGATGTGTTGCAGCAGGCCCTACTTTACTATATGATGTGTTGCAGCAGGCCCTACTTTACTATATGATTGTGTTGCAGCAGGCCCTACTTTACTATATGATGTGTTGCAGCAGGCCCTACTTTACTATATGATGTGTTGCAGCAGGCCCTACTTTACTATATGATGTGTTGCAGCAGGCCCTACTTTACTATATGATGTGTTGCAGCAGGCCCTACTTTACTATATGATTGTGTTGCAGCAGGCCCTACTTAACTATATGATTGTGTTGCAGCAGGCCCTACTTTACTATATGATGTGTTGCAGCAGGCCCTACTTTAATTTATGATGTGTTGCAGCAGGCCCTACTTTACTATATGATGTGTTGCAGCAGGCCCTACTTTACTATATGATGTGTTGCAGCAGACCCTACTTGACTATATGATGTGTTGCAGCAGGCCCTACTTTACTATATGATGTGTTGCAGCAGGCCCTACTTTACTATATGATGTGTTGCAGCAGGCCCTACTTTACTATATGATTGTGTTGCAGCAGGCCCTACTTTACTATATGATGTGTTGCAGCAGGCCCTACTTTACTATATGATGTGTTGCAGCAGGCCCTACTTTACTATATGATGTGTTGCAGCAGGCCCTACTTTACTATACGATGTGTTGCAGCAGGCTCTACTTTACTATATTATGTGTTGCAGCTGGCCCTACTTTACTATATGATGTGTTGCAGCAGGCCTTACTTTACTATATGATTGTGTTGCAGCAGGCCCTACTTTACTATATGATTGTGTTGCAGCAGGCCCTACTTTACTATATGATTGTGTTGCAGCAGGCCCTACTTTACTATATGATTGTGTTGCAGCAGGCCCTACTTTACTATATGATGTGTTGCAGCAGGCCCTACTTTACGATATGATGTGTTGCAGCAGGCCCTTCTTTACTATATGATGTGTTGCAGCAGGCCCTACTTTACTATATGATGTGTTGCAGCAGGCCCTACTTAACTACAGGCCTATATGATTATGTTGAAGCAGGCCCTACTTAACTACAGGCCTATATGATTGTGTTGCAGCAGGCCCTACTTAACTATATGATTGTGTTGCAGCAGGCCCTACTTAACTATATGATGTGTTGCAGCAGGCCCTACTTTACTATATGATGTGTTGCAGCAGACCCTACTTTACTATATGATGTGTTGCAGCAGGCCCTACTTTACTATATGATGTGTTGCAGCAGGCCCTACTTTACTATATGATGTGTTGCAGCAGGCCCTACTTTACTATGATGTGTTGCAGCAGGCCCTACTTTACTATATGATGTGTTGCAGCAGGCCCTACTTTACTATATGATGTGTTGCAGCAGGCCCTACTTTACTATATGATGTGTTGCAGCAGGCCCTACTTTACTATATGATGTGTTGCAGCAGGCCCTACTTTACTATATGATGTGTTGCAGCAGGCCCTACTTTACTATATGATGTGTTGCAGCAGGCCCTACTTTACTATATGATTTGCTGCAGCAGGCCCTACTTTACCATATGATGTGTTGCAGCAGGCCCTACTTTACTATATGATGTGTTGCAGCAGGCCCTACTTTACTATATGATGTGTTGCAGCAGGCCCTACTTTACTATATGATGTGTTGCAGCAGGCCCTACTTTACTATATGATGTGTTGCAGCAGGCCCTACTTTACTATATGATGTGTTGCAGCAGGCCCTACTTTACTATATGATGTGTTGCAGCAGGCCCTACTTTACTATATGATGTGTTGCAGCAGGCCCTACTTTACTATATGATGTGTTGCAGCAGGCCCTACTTAACTATATGATGTGTTGCAGCAGACCCTACTTTACTATATGATGTGTTGCAGCAGGCCCTACTTTACTATATGATGTGTTGCAGCAGGCCCTACTTTACTATATGATGTGTTGCAGCAGGCCCTACTTTACTATATGATTGTGTTGCAGCAGGCCCTACTTTACTATATGATGTGTTGCAGCAGGCCCTACTTTACTATATGATGTGTTGCAGCAGGCCCTACTTTACTATATGATGTGTTGCAGCAGGCCCTACTTTACTATATGATGTGTTGCAGCAGGCTCTACTTTACTATATTATGTGTTGCAGCTGGCCCTACTTTACTATATGATGTGTTGCAGCAGGGCTTACTTTACTATATGATTGTGTTGCAGCAGGCCCTACTTTACTATATGATTGTGTTGCAGCAGGCCCTACTTTACTATATGATTGTGTTGCAGCAGGCCCTACTTTACTATATGATTGTGTTGCAGCAGGCCCTACTTTACTATATGATGTGTTGCAGCAGGCCCTACTTTACTATATGATGTGTTGCAGCAGGCCCTACTTTACTATATGATGTGTTGCAGCAGGCCCTACTTTACTATATGATGTGTTGCAGCAGGCCCTACTTAACTACAGGCCTATATGATTATGTTGAAGCAGGCCCTACTTAACTACAGGCCTATATGATTGTGTTGCAGCAGGCCCTACTTAACTATATGATTGTGTTGCAGCAGGCCCTACTTAACTATATGATGTGTTGCAGCAGGCCCTACTTTACTATATGATGTGTTGCAGCAGGCCCTACTTTACTATATGATGTGTTGCAGCAGGCCCTACTTTACTATATGATGTGTTGCAGCAGGCCCTACTTTACTATATGATTGTGTTGCAGCAGGCCCTACTTTACTATATGATGTGTTGCAGCAGGCCCTACTTTACTATATGATGTGTTGCAGCAGGCCCTACTTTACTATGTGATGTGTTGCAGCAGGCCCTACTTTACTATATGATGTGTTGCAGCAGGCCCTACTTTACTATATGATGTGTTGCAGCAGGCCCTACTGTACTATATGATGTGTTGCAGCAGGCTCTACTTTACAATATGATTTGCTGCAGCAGGCCCTACTTTACCATATGATGTGTTGCAGCAGGCCCTACTTTACTATATGATGTGTTGCAGCAGGCCCTACTTTACTATATGATGTGTTGCAGCAGGCCCTACTTTACTATATGATGTGTTGCAGCAGGCCCTACTTTACTATATGATTGTGTTGCAGCAGGCCCTACTTTACTATATGATGTGTTGCAGCAGGCCCTACTTTACTATATGATGTGTTGCAGCAGGCCCTACTTTACTATATGATGTGTTGCAGCAGGCCCTACTTTACTATATGATGTGTTGCAGCAGGCCCTACTTTACTATATGATTGTGTTGCAGCAGGCCCTACTTTACTATATGATGTGTTGCAGCAGGCCCTACTTTACTATATGATGTGTTGCAGCAGGCCCTACTTAACTATATGATGTGTTGCAGCAGTCCCTACTTTACTATATGATTGTGTTGCAGCAGGCCCTACTTTACTACTGGCCTAAATGATGTGTTGCAGCAGGCCCTACTTTACTATATGATGTGTTGCAGCAGACCCTACTTTACTATATGATGTGTTGCAGCAGGCCCTACTTTACTATATGATGTGTTGCAGCAGGCCCTACTTTACTATATGATGTGTTGCAGCAGGCCCTACTTTACTATATGATTGTGTTGCAGCAGGCCCTACTTTACTATATGATGTGTTGCAGCAGGCCCTACTTTACTATATGATGTGTTGCAGCAGGCCCTACTTTACTATATGATGTGTTGCAGCAGGCCCTACTTTACTATATGATGTGTTGCAGCAGGCTCTACTTTACTATATGATGTGTTGCAGCAGGCCCTACTTTACTATATGATGTGTTGCAGCAGGCCCTACTTTACTATATGATGTGTTGCAGCAGGCCCTACTTTACTATATGATGTGTTGCAGCAGGCCCTACTTTACTATATGATGTGTTGCAGCAGGCTCTACTTTACTATATGATGTGTTGCAGCACGCCCTACTTTACTATATGATTGTGTTGCAGCAGGCCCTACTTTACTATATGATTGTGTTGCAGCAGGCCCTACTTTACTACTGGCCTATATGATGTGTTGCAGCAGGCCCTACTTTACTATATGATGTGTTGCAGCAGGCCCTACTTTACTATATGATGTGTTGCAGCAGGCCCTACTTTACTATATGATGTGTTGCAGCAGGCCCTACTTTACTATATGATGTGTTGCAGCAGGCCCTACTTTACTATATGATGTGTTGCAGCAGGCCCTACTTTACTACATGATGTGTTGCAGCAGGCCCTACTTTACTATATGATGTGTTGCAGCAGGCCCTACTTTACTATATGATGTGTTGCAGCAGGCCCTACTTTACTATATGATGTGTTGCAGCAGGCCCTACTTTACTATATGATGTGTTGCAGCAGGCCCTACTTTACTATATGATGTGTTGCAGCAGGCCCTACTTTTCTATATGATGTGTTGCAGCAGGCCCTACTTTACTATATGATTGTGTTGCAGCAGGCCCTACTTTACTATATGATTGTGTTGCAGCAGGCCCTACTTAACTATATGATTGTGTTGCAGCAGGCCCTACTTTACTATATGATGTGTTGCAGCAGGCCCTACTTTAATTTATGATGTGTTGCAGCAGGCCCTACTTTACTATATGATGTGTTGCAGCAGGCCCTACTTTACTATATGATGTGTTGCAGCAGACCCTACTTGACTATATGATGTGTTGCAGCAGGCCCTACTTTACTATATGATGTGTTGCAGCAGGCCCTACTTTACTATATGATGTGTTGCAGCAGGCCCTACTTTACTATATGATGTGTTGCAGCAGGCCCTACTTTACTATATGATGTGTTGCAGCAGGCCCTACTTTACTATATGATGTGTTGCAGCAGGCCCTACTTTACTATATGATTGTGTTGATTGTGTTGCAGCAGGCCCTACTTTACTATATGATTGTGTTGCAGCAGGCCCTACTTTACTATATGATTGTGTTGCAGCAGGCCCTACTTTACTATATGATGTGTTGCAGCAGGCCCTACTTTACTATATGATGTGTTGCAGCAGGCCCTACTTTACTATATGATGTGTTGCAGCAGGCCCTACTTTACTATATGATGTGTTGCAGCAGGCCCTACTTTACTATATGATTGTGTTGCAGCAGGCCCTACTTTACTATATGATGTGTTGCAGCAGGCCCTACTTTACTATATGATGTGTTGCAGCAGGCCCTACTTTACTATATGATGTGTTGCAGCAGGCCCTACTTTACTATATGATGTGTTGCAGCAGGCCCTACTTTACTATATGATGTGTTGCTTTACTATATGATGTGTTGCAGCAGGCCCTACTTTACTATATGATGTGTTGCAGCAGGCCCTACTTTACTATATGATGTGTTGCAGCAGGCCCTACTTTACTATATGATGTGTTGCAGCAGGCCCTACTTTACTATATGATGTGTTGCAGCAGGCCCTACTTTACTATATGATGTGTTGCAGCAGGCCCTACTTTACTATATGATGTGTTGCAGCAGGCCCTACTTTACTATATGATGTGTTGCAGCAGGCCCTACTTTACTATATGATGTGTTGCAGCAGGCCCTACTTTACTATATGATGTGTTGCAGCAGGCCCTACTTTACTATATGATTGTGTTGCAGCAGGCCCTACTTTACTATATGATGTGTTGCAGCAGGCCCTACTTTACTATATGATGTGTTGCAGCAGGCCCTACTTTACTATATGATGTGTTGCAGCAGGCCCTACTTTACTATATGATGTGTTGCAGCAGGCCCTACTTTACTATATGATGTGTTGCAGCAGGCCCTACTTTACTATATGATTGTGTTGCAGCAGGCCCTACTTTACTATATGATGTGTTGCAGCAGGCCCTACTTAACTATATGATGTGTTGCAGCAGTCCCTACTTTACTATATGATTGTGTTGCAGCAGGCCCTACTTTACTACTGGCCTAAATGATGTGTTGCAGCAGGCCCTACTTTACTATATGATGTGTTGCAGCAGGCCCTACTTTACTATATGATGTGTTGCAGCAGGCCCTACTTTACTATATGATGTGTTGCAGCAGGCCCTACTTTACTATATGATGTGTGTTTTACTAGATTGTGTTGCAGCAGGCCCTACTTTACTATATGATGTGTTGCAGCAGGCCCTACTTTACTATATGATGTGTTGCAGCAGGCCCTACTTTACTATATGATGTGTTGCAGCAGGCCCTACTTTACTATATGATGTGTTGCAGCAGGCTCTACTTTACTATATGATGTGTTGCAGCAGGCCCTACTTTACTATATGATGTGTTGCAGCAGGCCCTACTTTACTATATGATGTGTTGCAGCAGGCCCTACTTTACTATATGATGTGTTGCAGCAGGCCCTACTTTACTATATGATTGTGTTGCAGCAGGCCCTACTTTACTATATGATGTGTTGCAGCAGGCCCTACTTTACTATATGATTGTGTTGCAGCAGGCCCTACTTTACTATATGATTGTGTTGCAGCAGGCCCTACTTTACTACTGGCCTATATGATGTGTTGCAGCAGGCCCTACTTTACTATATGATGTGTTGCAGCAGGCCCTACTTTACTATATGATGTGTTGCAGCAGGCCCTACTTTACTATATGATGTGTTGCAGCAGGCCCTACTTTACTATATGATGTGTTGCAGCAGGCCCTACTTTACTACATGATGTGTTGCAGCAGGCCCTACTTTACTATATGATGTGTTGCAGCAGGCCCTACTTTACTATATGATGTGTTGCAGCAGGCCCTACTTTACTATATGATGTGTTGCAGCAGGCCCTACTTTACTATATGATGTGTTGCAGCAGGCCCTACTTTACTATATGATGTGTTGCAGCAGGCCCTACTTTACTATATGATGTGTTGCAGCAGGCCCTACTTTACTATATGATGTGTTGCAGCAGGCCCTACTTTACTATATGATTGTGTTGCAGCAGGCCCTACTTTACTATATGATTGTGTTGCAGCAGGCCCTACTTTACTATATGATTGTGTTGCAGCAGGCCCTACTTTACTATATGATGTGTTGCAGCAGGCCCTACTTTACTATATGATGTGTTGCAGCAGGCCCTACTTTACTATATGATGTGTTGCAGCAGGCCCTACTTTACTATATGATGTGTTGCAGCAGACCCTACTTTACTATATGATGTGTTGCAGCAGGCCCTACTTTACTATATGATGTGTTGCAGCAGGCCCTACTTTACTATATGATGTGTTGCAGCAGGCCCTACTTTACTATATGATGTGTTGCAGCAGGCCCTACTTTACTATATTATGTGTTGCAGCTGGCCCTACTTTACTATATGATGTGTTGCAGCAGGCCTTACTTTACTATATGATTGTGTTGCAGCAGGCCCTACTTTACTATATGATTGTGTTGCAGCAGGCCCTACTTTACTATATGATTGTGTTGCAGCAGGCCCTACTTTACTATATGATGTGTTGCAGCAGGCCCTACTTTACTATATGATGTGTTGCAGCAGGCCCTACTTTACTATATGATGTGTTGCAGCAGGCCCTACTTTACTATATGATGTGTTGCAGCAGGCCCTACTTAACTACAGGCCTATATGATTATGTTGCAGCAGGCCCTACTTAACTATATGATTGTGTTGCAGCAGGCCCTACTTTACTATATGATTGTGTTGCAGCAGGCCCTACTTAACTATATGATTGTTTTGCAGCAGGCCCTACTTAACTATATGATGTGTTGCAGCAGGCCCTACTTAACTATATGATGTGTTGCAGCAGGCCCTACTTTACTAGAACTCAATCACCATTCACTCTCCTCTCTTCCGCTTCTCTCCTCTCTTCTCTCTTCCTCTTCTCTCCTCTCTTCCTCTTCTCTCCTCTCTTCCTCTCCTCTCCTCTCTTCCTCTTCTCTCCTCTCTTTCCTCTTCTCTCCTTCTCTCCTCCTTTTCTCTTCTCTTCTCTCTTCCTCTTCTCTCCTCTCTCTTCTCCTTTTCTCTTCTCTCCTCTCTTCCTCTTCTCTCCTCTCCTCTTCCTCTTCTCTCCTCCTTTTCTCTTCTCTTTTCCTCTTCTCTCCTCTCTTCCCTTCTCCCTTCTCTCCTCCTTTTCTCTTCTCTCCTCTCTTTCGCGACAGCCTGCCCCGGCCAAACCCTCCCCTAACCGGCTGATGCTGGGCCAATTCTGCACCGCCCTATGGGACTCCCGATCACGGCCGGTTGTGATATAGCCCGGGATCGAACCAGAGTCTGTAGTGACGCCTCTAGCACTGAGATGCCGTTCCTTAGACCACAGGGCCACTCGGAAGCCTATATACTGCATCACTTGAACCAAGGTTAACTATCACTGTGTAGAGCATCAATAAAAACAAGGTTATCTATCACCTTGTAGAGCATCACTAGAAACAAGGTTGGTTTGGAACACTCTCGGGGCATTTTCTATACTTATGTTGATCTCCCATTCTTTACTCTCCACTCCTCTCCTCTGCTCCTCCTCTCCTCTCAGTGTGATGGTTCTCCTTCAGTTCCCCGGGCTGCGCCTGCTCCTCCCCCTCCTCCTCTCCTCCTCCTCCTCCTCCTCCTCTCCTCTCCTCTCAGTGTGATGGTTCTCCTTCAGTTCCCCAGGCTGCCCCTGCTCCTCCTCCCCCTCTTCCTCCCCCTGTCCTGTGATGCCTGTCCATCAGGATGTCACTGCTACAGCCTGACTGTAGAGTGTGGATTTCTAGGACTCAGAGAGATCCCACAGAGAGTTCCTGACACAACACAGGTAAATATATTGTAATACACAGGTTTGTGTCTGTACTCACACTAACCCATAAACACTGAGGTTGATTTTTAAAACCTCTTAAAACTTGTTGGAACCCCTCGACAACTTCCAGCTGAAAAGGCAGAGCGCGAAATTCAAAAGTATGTTTTAGAAATATTTCACTTTCATACATTCACAAGTGCCATACACGAAATTAAAGCTTAACTTCTTGTTAACCTACCCATCGTGTCCGATTTCAAAAAGGCTTTACAGCGAAAGCACACCATATGATTATGTTAGGTCAGAGCCTACTCACAAAAACACATACAGCCATTTGCCAGCCAAAGAGAGGAGTCACAAAAAGCAGAAATAGAGATAAAAGTAATCACTGACCTTTGATGATCTTCATCAGAAGACACTCATAGGACTTCATGTTACACAATACATGTATGTTTTGTTCGATAAAGTGCATATTTATATCCAAAAATCTCAATTTACATTGCCGCTTTATGGTCAGTATTGTTGTGCCGCGAAAACAACCGGTGAATTTTCAGAGAGCCACATCAATTGACAGAAGTATTCATAATAAACTTTGATAAAAGATACAAGTATTATGTACAGAATTAATGATATACCTCTCCTTAATGCAACCACTGTGTCAGATTTCAAAAAAGCTTTACGGAAAAAGCAAACCATGCAATAATCTGAGTACGGCGCTCAGACACAAAAAAAAGGCATGCAGATACCCGCCATGTTGTGGAGTCAGTAAAAGTCAGAAATAGCGTTATAAATATTCACTTACCTTTGATGATCTTCATCAGAATGCACTACCAGGAATCCCAGTTCCACAATAAATGTTTGTTTTGTTCGATAAAGTCCATAATTTATGTCCAAATACCTCCCTTTGTTTACGCGTTTAGTAAACAAATCCAAACTCACGAGGCGCGGGCAAGTCCAGGCGAAAGTTCAGACGAAAAGTTCAAAAAGTTATATTACAGTTCGTAGAAACATGTCAAACGGTGTATGGAATCAATCTTTAGGATGTTTTTAACATAAATCTTCAATAATGTTCCAACCGGAGAATTCCTCTGTCTTTGGAATTGCAATGGAATGCAGCTACCTCTCACGTGAACGCACGTGATCAGCTCATGCCACTCTGGCAGACCCCTTACTCAAACAGTTCTCATTCGCCCCCACTTCACAGCAGAAGCCTCATACAAGGTTATAAAGACTTTTGACATCTAGTGGAAGCCTTGGGAAGTGCAATATGACCCCTATAGACACTGTATATTTGATAGGCAATGAGTTGTAAAACTACAAATGTCAGATTTCCCACTTCCTGGTTGAATTCTTCTCAGGTTTTCACCTGCCATATGAGTTCAGTTATATTCACAGACATCATTCAAACAGTTTTAGAAACTTCAGAGTGTTTTCTACCCACCACTACTAATAATATGCATATATTAGCATCTGGGCATGAGTAGCAGGCAGTTTACTCTGGGCACGCTTTTCATCCGAACGTGAAAATCCCAAACAGGTTTTAAGGATCCGCCCCTTATTCAATTTTTGCCTAAAATGACTTGGTAGACTGGTAGACTATAGCAGCTAAATTCTCCTCAGAGTAGTAATGACTTGTAGACTATAGCAGCTAAATTCTCTTCAGTGACTTGTAGACTATAGCAGCTAAATTCTCCTCAATGACTTGTAGACTATAGCAGCTAAATTCTCCTCAGTGTAATGACATGGTAGACTACAGCAGCTAAGTTCTCCTCAGTGGCATAATGTGACTCAGAGTGTGAATTAATGTCAGGCTGTCCCTCTTCTCCACCCAGACAGTATTCCTGCAGGATAATGCTATTGTCCACATCCGTCGTTTGGACCTGTCAGGGCTGGACCGGCTGCTCTACCTCTACCTGCAGAACAACAGCATCTCAGCCTTGGAGCCTGGGGCTTTCCTGGCTCAGGGCCCGCTGATAGAGTTAGCCCTCAATGGGAACCTCATCCACCTGCTAACCCCCGACACCTTCACCGGCCTGGTCCACCTCCGCATCCTCTACCTGGCGGCCAATCAGATCACACGGCTGCATGATCACACCTTTACTGGGCTGCAGGTCAGTCTCAAACCGTGACCCTTGACCTCTAACCCTTGAACCCTACACAAACATGACATTTAAAGGTCTGCAGATCAGTAGGAAACACTACCCTTGGCACTTAACCCTTGGCCCTTAACCCTTGGCCCTGAACCCTTGGCCCTTAACCCTTGGCCCTGAACCCTTGGCCCTTAACCCTTGGCCCTTAAACCCTTGGCCCTTAAACCCTTGGCCCTTAACCCTTGGCCCTGAACCCTTAACTCTTGGCCCTTAAACCCTTTGCCCTTGGCTTTTAACCCTTGGCCCTGAACCCTTGGCCCTTAAACCCTTGGCCCTTAACCCTTGGCCCTGAACCCTTAATCCTTGGCCCTTAAACCCTTGGCCCTTAACCCTTGGCCCTTAACCCTTGGCCCTTAGACCCTTGGCCCTGAACCCTTGGCCCTTAAACCCTTGGCCCTTAACCCTTGGCCCTTAACCCTTGGCCCTTAACCCTTGGCCCTGAACCCTTGGCCCTTAACCCTTGGCCCTGAACCCTTAACCCTTAACCCTTGTTCTACAATGTCCGTGCACCATTGTGGAAATCTAATGAATAATAATAAAACAGTTGTCATCCAAATCCGACTGTTTAAACTAGAGATATTTATATCAAACAGCTAAATGATCCTTGGTGGGACTTTCTTAAAACAATTCCATATGTTAGTTTAGAACAGGGATTAGACTGTAGAGGGTTAACCCTACAGAACCCCCCCTCCCTCCAACGGTTTAGACAGGGATTAGACTGTAGAGGGTTAACCCTACAGAACCCCCCCCTCCAACGGTTTAGACAGGGATTAGACTGTAGAGAGTTAACCCTACAGAACCCCCTCCCTCCAACGGTTTAGACAGGGATTAGACTGTAGAGGGTTAACCCTACAGAACCCCCTCCCTCCAACGGTTTAGACAGGGATTAGACTGTAGAGAGTTAACCCTACAGAACCCCCCCTCCCTCCAACGGTTTAGACAGGGATTAGACTGTAGAGAGTTAACCCTACAGAACCCCCCCTCCCTCCAACGGTTTAGACAGGGATTAGACTGTAGAGGGTTAACCCTACAGAACCCCCCCTCCCTCCAACGGTTTAGACAGGGATTAGACTGTAGAGGGTTAACCCTACAGAACCCCCCCTCCCTCCAACGGTTTAGAACCGGGATTAGACTGTAGAGGGTTAACCCTACAGAACCCCCCCTCCAACGGTTTAGACAGGGATTAGACTGTAGAGAGTTAACCCTACAGAACCCCCTCCCTCCAACGGTTTAGACAGGGATTAGACTGTAGAGAGTTAACCCTACAGAACCCCCCCTCCCTCCAACGGTTTAGACAGGGATTAGACTGTAGAGAGTTAACCCTACAGAACCCCCCCTCCCTCCAACGGTTTAGAACCGGGATTAGACTGTAGAGAGTTAACCCTACAGAACCCCCCCTCCCTCCAACAGTTTAGACAGGGATTAGACTGTAGAGAGTTAACCCTACAGAACCCCCCCTCCCTCCAACGGTTTAGAACCGGGATTAGACTGTAGAGAGTTAACCCTACAGAACCCCCCCCCCCTCCAACGGTTTAGACAGGGATTAGACTGTAGAGAGTTAACCCTACAGAACCCCCCCTCCCTCCAACGGTTTAGACAGGGATTAGACTGTAGAGAGTTAACCCTACAGAACCCCCCTCCCTCCAACAGTTTAGACAGGGATTATACTATAGAGAGTTAACCCTACAGAACCCCCCCTCCCTCCAACGGTTTAGAACCGGGATTAGACTGTAGAGGATTAACCCTACAGAACAGAGTCTACACCTGACCCCTAACCTCTAACCCACCAACAGAGTCTACACCTGACCCCTAGCCTCTAACCCCCCACAGAGTCTACACCTGACCCCTAACCTCTAACCCCCCCACAGTCTACACCTGACCCCTAACCTCTACCCCCCACAGAGTCTACAGGAGCTACACCTCCAGGAGAACAGTATAGAGGTGCTGGGTGACCAAGCTCTGGCTGGACTCTCCTCCCTGGCTCTCCTGGACCTCAGCAGGAACCAGCTCCACACCCTCGGACCAGCCTCCCTACAGCCCCTCGTCAGCCTGCAGGTCCTCAGAGTCACAGGTACAGGGAAGGGCACGTCCTAAACTCCCTCTGCAGCTAGCTTGTAAAATGTTGCCAGTGGTGATATAGCACAACTAGTCCCGGCGGGTCGCCAAGTGTGTTTGTGATCAGAGGACCACTGGTTCAATCCCAGTAAGGGGACAGTGAAGGAAGAGAAAGCAGGAACATCATTTTAAACACAACGGACTGGGACCGGAGACAGAATTACATAAATGAACCCTCCTCTACAGAGAACCCGTGGCGGTGTGACTGTGCGCTCCAGTGGCTGAGGTCGTGGATTGATGCTGAGGGTCAGAGGTTTCTGAGCTGGTCAGAGCGTCGTCTGCTGTGTGCCGAACCCCCCCGCCTGGCCTACCTCAGTCTGCTGGAGGTGGCAGCGAACAGCCTGGTCTGTACTACACACACACACACACACACACACACACACACACACACACACACACACACACACACACACACACACACACACACACACACACACACACACACACACACACACACACACACACACACACACACACACACACCTGTACACCAGAGGAGGGCCATCCTCCTCTGTGAATTTCATAAAAATAAAAATTGTGGAACATTTTTAAAGTAATAATTTTTTAGATAATTTTTTAGATAAAACCATACTAAATATATTCACATCACCAAATAACTGATTAAAACACTCTGTTTTGTGATGACGTTCTACAGTAACCTCAACAGCACTCTGTAGGGTAGCACCATGACTTGAGGACAGCTGGCTTCCATCCTCCTCTGGCTACATTGACTTCGATACAAAACCTAGGAGGCACATGGTTCTCACCCCCTTTCAAATTCTGTAAAATGTCTTTAACTTATTCCTCAAGCAGTAAGTGATTTTCTCCAAAGGGATACAACTATTAACTTCCGAAAGCAACATTGCAACTGGCAGGGAGGAATCCAATTTCCATTTCAAGGCAATACATTTCTTGGCAATCGCTAGCAATATTTCTGTTAGCTTTATAGTATGGCTTTGCCTAAGATTGGTGTTAGTAAAGTTACCCAGTAGACAGACCTCCGGGTCTAAAGGGAATGCAACCCCGTGAATTTGTGAATATGGTATCACATACCCCCTGCCAGAAACCGTGTAGTTTTGAACACTGCCAAGTGGAATGGAGGAATGTTCCTTCATCTGAGCCACATCTAAAACATAGGGAGGAGATATCTGGGTTGAACCTGTGCAGTCTAGATGGGGTGGTATAGAGCTGATGGAGGAATGTTCCTTCATCTGAGCCACATCTAAAACATAGGGAGGAGATATCTGGGTTGAACCCGTGCAGTCTAGATGGGGTGATATAGAGCTGATGGAGGAATGTTCCTGAGCCACATCTAAAACATAGGGAGGAGATATCTGGGTTGAACCTGTGCAGTCTAGATGGGGTGATATAGAGCTGATGGAGGAAATTAAACTGGATCAGTCTGTATCCAGAGTTCAATGTGGATGTAACCCCATCCCTGCATAGGTCACTCCATAGATCCTCATCAAGATCAATACCCAGATCTCTCTCCCATCTAAGTCGGGGTTTATTTAGCCCAGGCAGTGTTAGTCCTGACATAAGAGCATTGTAAACACGGGAAATGGTCTTGAACAGTGGTTGGTCTGTGTTGCAGAGTTGTTCAATAGGTGACATCTTAGTTAGGTTCCATTGTCCCTTGAGAGTCACCCTAATAACGTTTCGTAGTTGTAGGTAGCTAAAGAAGTCCCTGTTAGGCAAGTGGTATTTCTGTTTCAGCTGATCAAAAGACATAAGAACTCCCTCCTCGTAACAATGTTCCAGAAGAGTGATCCCCTTATCAGACCATGGTCTAAAAGTTACTATTCTGGAAAAACATAGGGATCAATCTATTGTTCCATAAAGGGGTTTTAGGGGAAAGGAATTCCCCTCGTCCGAACAGCTCATGCAGTTTGCACCATGCCAGGACAGAATGTATGATTAAAGGGTTGTCTGTGATGGTTTTTATAGATTTTCTGTCCCATTTGTAAAACAAATCTGCCCCAGTGTCATCATTTACCTCAAGCCTTTCAATGTTCAACCATGAGGGAGAGGGACCATTGTCAAACCTCTGAGCCAGAAACCTAGACTGTGCAGCCCAGTAGTACATTATAAAATTGGGGACTGTAATCAAGGGTCAGTTTATCCAGGCCAACCCTAGGGGTTTTGCCGTGCCAGATAAACCGTCTGGTCAGCTTGTCGAGAGAGGAAAAAAATGCTGCGGGAACAGGGATAGGGAGAGATTGAAACAGATATAGAACCCTGGGCAGGACATTCATTTTAATTACATTGATTCTACCCAGTAGAGTGAGAGGTAAGTCCATCCATTTACAAAGGTCAACCTCCACCTTTTGCAACAAACTGGCCAGATTGAGTTTATAGAGGTTGTTCAGATTACCATCCACCATTATGCCCAAATATGTGAAGCCCATAGGCGACCATCTAAAAGGAAACTTGTGCTTGATGGTATGATGGTCAAAGACAGACAGCGGTAAGATTTCACTTTTATCGAGATTGACCTTATATCCAGAGAAAGAACTATAACACTGTAGTAGGATCTGCAAGTGAGAGAGGGAGTGTTCTGGGTTTGTTAGAAATAAGATAAGGTCGTCCGCAAAGAGTGATAATTTATGGGTATGGGGGCCCACCTCAAAGCCATGTATGTCAGGGCACGTTCTAATAGCCTCAGCCAATGGTTCGATGGCGAGGGCAAAGAGGTGGGGGCTAATTGGGCAACCTTGTCTGTTCCCCCTATAAAGAGGGAAAGAGGAGGAAGTAATCCCATTGGTAGCAATCATAGCTTTAGGAGATTTGTAGAGTGATTTTATCAAATTTACAAACACGGTACCTAAACCGAACTTTTCCAAGACGCGAAAGAGGTATGGCCATTCAACCCTATCAAAGGCCTTTTCAGCGTCGAGGGAGACTGCGACACCAGGTATTTTGTTTTTGTTAGCAAGTTGAATTATATCAAAGAACCTTCTGAGATTATTGGAGGACAATCTATTAATTATGAAGCCAGTCTGATCTGGGTTGACCAACAGGGGAAGACATGACTCCAGTCTCTTAGATAGCATCTTGGTGACCAGTTTACAATCTGTGTTAAGGAGAGAGATTGGTCTATAGGAGGCTCACTTTAGCGGGTTTTCCCCTTTCTTGTCGATTACAGTAATCACTGCTTGAGAGAAGGACTCTAGAAAGCAGTTGTCTTCTCTGGCTTTTTTAAGTACCTCCATAAGGTAGGGGACCAACAGCTCCCTAAATTCTTCATAGAACTCTGGAGGGAAGCCATCCTCCCCAGGAGATTTATTAGAAGGTAAGGATATAATGGCCTCCAACAATTCAGGGACTGAGAAGTGTTCACTCAGGCGCTCGCTGTCTTCCCCTGACAGGCATGGGAGGTTGAGAGAGGAGAGAAAGGAGTCTATCTCTGATAGATCATCGCTTGATTGGGAAGTGTAGAGGTCTTCATAGTATTTCTTAAAAGTATTATTAATTTCAGTAGGGTCGAAAGATGTCTCTTTAGTGAGAGTTTCTATGGCATTAATTGTCCTCTTACTTTCCTCTGCTTTCAGTTGCCATGCCAATACTTTGTGAGCTTTCTCTCCAAGCTCGTAATAACGCTGTTTTGATTTAGTGATGGCCCTCTCAGCTTGATATGTGTTCAGAATATTATATTTAAGTTTTTTATTTACCAAAAGCCTGTATAGATCTTTAGTCGGGCCACTTTGGTAGGTTTTCTCTAGCTCTGAGATTTCAGATTCAAGAGCACTCAGTTCCGCACCGTGTTTTCTCTTCAACCCTTTAGTACAGGAAATAATCTGTCCCCTCAGGTAGGCCTTCAATGTGTCCCAAAGAATGAAGCTGTCAGGAGCAGAGGGTTTGTTTGTCAAAGTAAAAATATTGATCTGCTCTTTGATGATTGCACAAAATTGTCTGTCTCGCTTTCTATCAGTCTCAATCACATTTGCCTCTAGGTGGGCCAGGCCTCCTAATGAGATGCGGTAGGGTGGGCCAGGCCTCCTAATGAGATGTGGTAGGGTGGGCCAGGCCTCCTAATGAGATGTGGTAGGGTGGGCCAGGCCTCCTAATGAGATGTGGTAGGGTGGGCCAGGCCTCCTAATGAGATGTGGTAGGGTGGGCCAGGCCTCCTAATGAGATACAGTAGGGTGGGCCAGGCCTCCTAATGAGATACAGTAGGGTGGGCCAGGCCTCCTAATGAGATGTGGTAGGGTGGGCCAGGCCTCCTAATGAGATGCGGTAGGGTGGGCCAGGCCTCCTAATGAGATGTGGTAGGGTGGGCCAGGCCTCCTAATGAGATGTGGTAGGGTGGGCCAGGCCTCCTAATGAGATGTGGTAGGGTGGGCCAGGCCTCCTAATGAGATGTGGTAGGGTGGGCCAGGCCTCCTAATGAGATGTGGTAGGGTGGGCCAGGCCTCCTAATGAGATGTGGTAGGGTGGGCCAGGCCTCCTAATGAGATGTGGTAGGGTGGGCCAGGCCTCCTAATGAGATGTGGTAGGGTGGGCCAGGCCTCCTAATGAGATGCGGTAGGGTGGGCCAGGCCTCCTAATGAGATGTGGTAGGGTGGGCCAGGCCTCCTAATGAGATGTGGTAGATGTGGGCCAGGCCTCCTAATGAGATGTGGTAGGGTGGGCCAGGCCTCCTAATGAGATGTGGTAGGGTGGGCCAGGCCTCCTAATGAGATGTGGTAGGGTGGGCCAGGCCTCCTAATGAGATGTGGTAGGGTGGGCCAGGCCTCCTAATGAGATGTGGTAGGGTGGGCCAGGCCTCCTAATGAGATGCGGTAGGGTGGGCCAGGCCTCCTAATGAGATGTGGTAGGGTGGGCCAGGCCTCCTAATGAGATGTGGTAGGGTGGGCCAGGCCTCCTAATGAGATGTGGTAGGGTGGGCCAGGCCTCCTAATGAGATGCGGTGGGCCAGGCCTCCTAAGATGAGTGGGCCAGGCCTCCTAATGAGATGTGGTAGGGTGGGCCAGGCCTCCTAATGAGATGTGGTAGGGTGGGCCAGGCCTCCTAATGAGATGTGGTAGGGTGGGCCAGGCCTCCTAATGAGATGTGGTAGGGTGGGCCAGGCCTCCTAATGAGATGTGGTAGGGTGGGCCAGGCCTCCTAATGAGATGTGGTAGGGTGGGCCAGGCCTCCTAATGAGATGTGGTAGGGTGGGCCAGGCCTCCTAATGAGATGTGGTAGGTGTGGAGATGTGGTAGGCCTCCTAATGAGATGTGGTAGGGTGGGCCAGGCCTCCTAATGAGATGTGGTAGGGTGGGCCAGGCCTCCTAATGAGATGTGGTAGGGTGGGCCAGGCCTCCTAATGAGATGTGGTAGGGTGGGCCAGGCCTCCTAATGAGATGTGGTAGGGTGGGCCAGGCCTCCTAATGAGATGTGGTAGGGTGGGCCAGGCCTCCTAATGAGATGTGGTAGGGTGGGCCAGGCCTCTAATGAGATGTGGTAGGGTGGGCCAGGCCTCCTAATGAGATGTGGTAGGGTGGGCCAGGCCTCCTAATGAGATGTGGTAGGGTGGGCCAGGCCTCCTAATGAGATGTGGTAGGGTGGGCCAGGCCTCCTAATGAGATGTGGTAGGGTGGGCCAGGCCTCCTAATGAGATGTGGTAGGGTGGGCCAGGCCTCCTAATGAGATGTGGTAGGGTGGGCCAGGCCTCCTAATGAGATGTGGTAGGGTGGGCCAGGCCTCCTAATGAGATGTGGTAGGGTGGGCCAGGCCTCCTAATGAGATGTGGTAGGGTGGGCCAGGCCTCCTAGGGGTAGGGCCAGGCCTCCTAATGAGATGTGGTAGGGTGGGCCAGGCCTCCTAATGAGATGTGGTAGGGTGGGCCAGGCCTCCTAATGAGATGTGGTAGGGTGGGCCAGGCCTCCTAATGAGATGTGGTAGGGTGGGCCAGGCCTCCTAATGAGATGTGGTAGGGTGGGCCAGGCCTCCTAATGAGATGTGGTAGGGTGGGCCAGGCCTCCTAATGAGATGCGGTAGGGTGGGCCAGGCCTCCTAATGAGATGTGGTAGGGTGGGCCAGGCCTCCTAATGAGATGTGGTAGGGTGGGCCAGGCCTCCTAGATGAGATGTGGCCTCCTAGGATGTGGGCCAGGCCTCCTAATGAGATGTGGTAGGGTGGGCCAGGCCTCCTAATGAGATGTGGTAGGGTGGGCCAGGCCTCCTAATGAGATGTGGTAGGGTGGGCCAGGCCTCCTAATGAGATGTGGTAGAGATGTGGGCCAGGCCTCCTAATGAGATGAGGGTGGCCAGGCCTCCTAATGAGATGCGGTAGGGTGGGCCCTCTAATGAGATGTGGTAGGGTGGGCCAGGCCTCCTAATGAGATGTGGTAGGGTGGGCCAGGCCTCCTAATGAGATGTGGTAGGGAGATGGGCCAGGCCTCCTGAGATGAGATGGTGGGCCAGGCCTCCTAATGAGATGTGGGTGGGCCAGGCCTCCTAATGAGATGTGGTAGGGTGGGCCAGGCCTCCTAATGAGATGTGGTAGGGTGGGCCAGGCCTCCTAATGAGATGTGGTAGGGTGGGCCAGGCCTCTAATGAGATGTGGTAGGGTGGGCCAGGCCTCCTAATGAGATGTGGTAGGGTGGGCCAGGCCTCCTAATGAGATGTGGTAGGGTGGGCCAGGCCTCCTAATGAGATGTGGTAGGGTGGGCCAGGCCTCCTAATGAGATGTGGTAGGGTGGGCCAGGCCTCCTAATGAGATGTGGTAGGGTGGGCCAGGCCTCCTAATGAGATGTGGTAGGGTGGGCCAGGCCTCCTAATGAGAGATGGGTAGGGCCAGGCCTCCTAATGAGATGTGGTAGGGTGGGCCAGGCCTCCTAATGAGATGTGGTAGGGTGGGCCAGGCCTCCTAATGAGATGTGGTAGGGTGGGCCAGGCCTCCTAATGAGATGTGGTAGGGTGGGCCAGGCCTCCTAATGAGATGTGGTAGGGTGGGCCAGGCCTCCTAATGAGATGTGGTAGGGTGGGCCAGGCCTCCTAATGAGATGTAGTAGGGTGGGCCAGGCCTCCTAATGAGATGTGGTAGGGTGGGCCAGGCCTCCTAATGAGATGTGGTAGGGTGGGCCAGGCCTCCTAATGAGATGTGGTAGGGTGGGAGATGTGGTAGGGTGGGCCAGGCTCCTAATGAGATGTGGTAGGGTGGGCCAGGCCTCCTAATGAGATGTGGTAGGGTGGGCCAGGCCTCCTAATGAGATGTGGTAGGGTGGGCCAGGCCTCCAATGAGATGTGGTAGGGTGGGCCAGGCCTCCTCCTGAGATGTGGTAGGGTGGGCCAGGCCTCCTAATGAGATGTGGTAGGGTGGGCCAGGCCTCCTAATGAGATGTGGTAGGGTGGGCCAGGCCTCCTAATGAGATGTGGTAGGGTGGGCCAGGCCTCCTAATGAGATGTGGTAGGTGGGCCAGGCCTCCTAATGAGATGTGGTAGGGTGGGCCAGGCCTCCTAATGAGATGTGGTAGGGTGGGCCAGGCCTCCTAATGAGATGTGGTAGGGTGGGCCAGGCCTCCTAATGAGATGTGGTAGGGTGGGCCAGGCCTCCTAATGAGATGTGGTAGGGTGGGCCAGGCCTCCTAATGAGATATGGTAGGGTGGGCCAGGCCTCCTAATGAGATGTGGTAGGGTGGGCCAGGCCTCCTAATGAGATGTGGTAGGGTGGGCCAGGCCTCCTAATGAGATGTGGTAGGGTGGGCCAGGCCTCCTAATGAGATGTGGTAGGGTGGGCCAGGCCTCCTAATGAGATGTGGTAGGGTGGGCCAGGCCTCCTAATGAGATGTGGTAGGGTGGGCCAGGCCTCCTAATGAGATGTGGTAGGGTGGGCCAGGCCTCCTAATGAGATGTGGTAGGGTGGGCCAGGCCTCCTAATGAGATGTGGTAGGGTGGGCCAGGCCTCCTAATGAGATGCCAGGCCTCCTAATGAGATGTGGTAGGGTGGGCCAGGCCTCCTAATGAGATGTGGTAGGGTGGGCCAGGCCTCCTAATGAGATATGGTAGGGTGGGCCAGGCCTCCTAATGAGATGTGGTAGGGTGGGCCAGGCCTCCTAATGAGATGTGGTAGGGTGGGCCATGCCTCCTAATGAGATGTGGTAGGGTGGGCCAGGCCTCCTAATGAGATGTGGTAGGGTGGGCCAGGCCTCCTAATGAGATGCGGGAGGGTGGGCCAGGCCTCCTAATGAGATGTGGTAGGGTGGGCCAGGCCTCCTAATGAGATGTGGTAGGCCAGGCCTCCTAATGAGATGTGGTAGGGTGGGCCAGGCCTCCTAATGAGATGTGGTAGGGTGGGCCAGGCCTCCTAATGAGATGTGGTAGGCCTCCTAATGAGATGGGCCAGGCCTCCTAATGAGATGTGGTAGGGTGGGCCAGGCCTCCTAATGAGCTGCGGTCGAGTGGGCGAGGGCGCTTAATGAGATACGGTGAGGTGGTAGGGTGGGCCAGGCCTCCTAATGAGATGTGGTAGGGTGGGCCAGGCCTCCTAATGAGATGTGGTAGGGTGGTCCAGGCCTCCAAATGAGATATTGAGATGTGGTAGGGTAGGCCAGGCCTCCTAATGAGATGTGGTAGGGTGGGCCAGGCCTCCTAATGAGATGTGGTAGGGTGGGCCAGGCCTCCTAATGAGATGTGGTAGGCCTCCTAATGAGATGGGGTAGGGTGGGCCAGGCCTCCTAATGAGATGTGGTAGGGTGGGCCAGGCCTCCTAATGAGATGTGGTAGGGTGGGCCAGGCCTCCTAATGAGATGTGGTAGGGTGGGCCAGGCCTCCTAATGAGATGTGGTAGGGTGGGCCAGGCCTCCTAAGATGAGATGTGGGCCAGGCCTAGGAGATGGGCCAGGCCTCCTAATGAGATGTGGTAGGGTGGGCCAGGCCTCCTAATGAGATGTGGTAGGGTGGGCCAGGCCTCCTAATGAGATGAGATGTGGTGGGCCAGGGTGGGTAGGGTGGGCCAGGCCTCCTAATGAGATGTGGTAGGGTGGGCCAGGCCTCCTAATGAGATGGGTGGTAGAGATGTGGGCCAGGCCTCCTAATGAGATGTGGTAGGGTGGGCCAGGCCTCCTAATGAGATGTGGTAGGGTGGGCCAGGCCTCCTAATGAGATGTGGTAGGGTGGGATGTGGTAGGCCTCCCTAATGAGATGATGGTAGGGTGGGCCAGGCCTCCTAATGAGATGTGGTAGGGTGGGCAGGCCTCCTAATGAGATGTGGTAGGGTGGGCCAGGCCTCCTAATGAGATGTGGTAGGGTGGGCCAGGCCTCCTAATGAGATGTGGTAGGGTGGGGCCTCCAATGAGATGTGGTAGGGTGAGATGCCTCCTAGATGGGTGGGCCAGGCCTCCTAATGAGATGTGGTAGGGTGGGCCAGGCCTCCTAATGAGATGTGGTAGGGTGGGCCAGGCCTCCTAATGAGATGTGGTAGGGTGGGCCAGGCCTCCTAATGAGATGTGGTAGGGTGGGCCAGGCCTCCTAATGAGATGCGGTAGGGTGGGCCAGGCCTCCTAATGAGATGTGGTAGGGTGGGCCAGGCCTCCTAATGAGATGTGGTAGGAGATGGGCCAGGCCTCCTAATGAGATGTGGTAGGGTGGGCCAGGCCTCCTAATGAGATGTGGTAGGGTGGGCCAGGCCTCCTAATGAGATGTGGTAGGGTGGGCCAGGCCTCCTAATGAGATGTGGTAGGGTGGGCCAGGCCTCCTAATGAGATGTGGTAGGGTGGGCCAGGCCTCCTAATGAGATGTGGTAGGGTGGGCCAGGCCTCCTAATGAGATGCGGTAGGGTGGGCCAGGCCTCCTAATGAGATGTGGTAGGGTGGGCCAGGCCTCCTAATGAGATGTGGTAGGGTGGGCCAGGCCTCCTAATGAGATGTGGTAGGGTGGGCCAGGCCTCCTAATGAGATGCGGTAGGGTGGGCCAGGCCTCCTAATGAGATGCGGTAGGGTGGGCCAGGCCTCCTAATGAGATGTGGTAGGGTGGGCCAGGCCTCCTAATGAGATGTGGTAGGGCCAGGCCTCCTAATGAGATGTGGTAGGGTGGGCCAGGCCTCCTAATGAGATGTGGTAGGGTGGGCCAGGCCTCCTAATGAGATGTGGTAGGGTGGGCCAGGCCTCCTAATGAGATGGGTAGGGTGGGCCAGGCCTCCTAATGAGATGTGGTAGGGTGGGCCAGGCCTCCTAATGAGATGTGGTAGGGGCCTCCTAATGGCCAGGCCTCCTAATGAGATGTGGTAGGGTGGGCCAGGCCTCCTAATGAGATGTGGTAGGGTGGGCTCCTAATGAGATGTGGCCAGGCCTCCTAATGAGATGTGGTAGGGTGGGCCAGGCCTCCTAATGAGATGTGGTAGGGTGGGCCAGGCCTCCTAATGAGATGTGGTAGGGTGGGCCAGGCCTCCTAATGAGATGTGGTAGGGTGGGCCAGGCCTCCCTAATGAGAGATGTGGTAGGGTGGGCCAGGCCTCCTAATGAGATGTGGTAGGGTGGGCCAGGCCTCCTAATGAGATGTGGTAGGGTGGGCCAGGCCTCCTAATGAGATGTGGTAGGGTGGGCCAGGCCTCCTAATGAGATGTGGTAGGGTGGGCCAGGCCTCCTAATGAGATGTGGTAGGGTGGGCCAGGCCTCCTAATGAGATGTGGTAGGGTGGGCCAGGCCTCCTAATGAGATGTGGTAGGGTGGGCCAGGCCTCCTAATGAGATGTGGTAGGGTGGGCCAGGCCTCCTAATGAGATGTGGTAGGGTGGGCCAGGCCTCCTAATGAGATGTGGTAGGGTGGGCCAGGCCTCCTAATGAGATGTGGTAGGGTGGGCCAGGCCTCCAGGCCTCCTAATGAGATGTGGATGCGGTAGGGTGGGCCAGGCCTCCTAATGAGATGTGGTAGGGTGGGCCAGGCCTCCTAATGAGATGTGGTAGGGTGGGCCAGGCCTCCTAATGAGATGTGGTAGGGTGGGCCAGGCCTCCTAATGAGATGTGGTAGATGAGATGTGGTAGGGTGGGCCAGGCCTCCTAATGAGATGTGGTGGGTGGTAGGGTGGGCCAGGCCTCCTAATGAGATGTGGTAGGGTGGGCCAGGCCTCCTAATGAGATGTGGTAGGGTGGGCCAGGCCTCCTAATGAGATGTGGTAGGGTGGGCCAGGCCTCCTAATGAGATGTGGCCAGGCCTCCTAATGAGATGTGGTAGGGTGGGCCAGGCCTCCTAATGAGATGTGGTAGGGTGGGCCAGGCCTCCTAATGAGATGTGGTAGGGTGGGCCAGGCCTCCTAATGAGATGGGCCAGGCCTGAGATGTGGTAGGGTGGGCCAGGCCTCCTAATGAGATGCGGTAGGGTGGGCCAGGCCTCTTAATGAGATGTGGTAGGGTAGGCCAGGCCTCCTAATGAGATGCGGTAGGGTGGGCCAGGCCTCCTAATGAGATGTGGTAGGGTGGTCCAGGCCTCCAAATGAGATATTGAGATGCGGTAGGGTAGGCCAGGCCTCCTAATGAGATGTGGTAGGGTGGGCCAGGCCTCCTAATGAGATGTGGTAGGGTGGGCCAGGCCTCCTAATGAGATGTGGTAGGGTGGGCCAGGCCTCCTAGTGAGATGTGGTAGGGTGGGCCAGGCCTCCTAATGAGATGTGGTAGGGTGGGCCAGGCCTCTAATGAGATGTGGTAGGGTGGGCCAGGCCTCCTAATGAGATGTGGTAGGGTGGGCCAGGCCTCCTAATGAGATGTGGTAGGGGCCAGGGCCAGGCCTCCTAATGAGATGTGGTAGGGTGGGCCAGGCCTCCTAATGAGATGTGGTAGGGTGGGCCAGGCCTCCTAATGAGATGTGGTAGGGTGGGCCAGGCCTCCTAATGAGATGTGGTAGGGTGGGCCAGGCCTCCTAATGAGATGTGGTAGGGTGGGCCAGGCCTCCTAATGAGATGTGGTAGGGTGGGCCAGGCCTCCTAATGAGATGGGCCAGGCCTCCTAATGAGATGTGGTAGGGTGGGCCAGGCCTCCTAATGAGATGTGGTAGGGTGGGCCAGGCCTCCTAATGAGATGTGGTAGGGTGGGCCAGGCCTCCTAATGAGATGTGGTAGGGAGATGTGCCAGGCCTCCTAATGAGATGTGGTAGGGTGGGCCAGGCCTCCTAATGAGATGTGGTAGGGTGGGGCCAGGCCTCCCTAATGAGATGTGGTAGGGTGGGCCAGGCCTCCTAATGAGATGTGGTAGGGTGGGCCAGGCCTCCTAATGAGATGTGGTAGGGTGGGCCAGGCCTCCTAATGAGATGTGGTAGGGTGGGCCAGGCCTCCTAATGAGATGTGGTAGGGTGGGCCAGGCCTCCTAATGAGATGTGGTAGGGTGGGCCAGGCCTCCTAATGAGATGTGGTAGGGTGGGCCAGGCCTCCTAATGAGATGTGGTAGGGTGGGCCAGGCCTCCTAATGAGATGTGGTAGGGTGGGATGTGGTAGGGTGGGCAGGCCTCCTAATGAGATGTGGTAGGGTGGGCCAGGCCTCCTAATGAGATGTGGTAGGGTGGGCCAGGCCTCCTAATGAGATGTGGTAGGGTGGGCCAGGCCTCCTAATGAGATGTGGTAGGGTGGGCCAGGCCTCCTAATGAGATGTGGTAGGGTGGGCCAGGCCTCCTAATGAGATGTGGTAGGCCTCCTAATGAGATGGGTAGGGTGGGCCAGGCCTCCTAATGAGATGTGGATAGGGTGGGCCAGGCCTCCTAATGAGATGTGGTAGGGTGGGCCAGGCCTCCTAATGAGATGTGAGATGTGGTAGGGTGGGCCAGGCCTCCTAATGAGATGTGGTAGGGTGGGCCAGGCCTCCTAATGAGATGTGGTAGGGTGGGCCAGGCCTCCTAATGAGATGTGGTAGGGTAGGCCAGGCCTCCTAATGAGATGTGGTAGGGTGGGCCAGGCCTCCTAATGAGATGTGGTAGGGTGGGCCAGGCCTCCTAATGAGATGTGGTAGGGTGGGCCAGGCCTCCTAATGAGATGTGGTAGGGTGGGCCAGGCCTCCTAATGAGATGTGGTAGGGTGGGCCAGGCCTCCTAATGAGATGTGGTAGGGTGGGCCAGGCCTCCTAATGAGATGTGGTAGGGTGGGCCAGGCCTCCTAATGAGATGTGGTAGGGTGGGCCAGGCCTCCTAATGAGATGAGATGGTAGGGTGGGCCAGGCCTCCTAATGAGATGTGGTAGGGTGGATGTGGTAGGGTGCCAGGCCTCCTAATGAGATGTGGGGTGGGCCAGGCCTCCTAATGAGATGACGTGGGCCAGGCCTCCTAATGAGATGTGGTAGGGTGGGCCAGGCCTCCTAATGAGATGTGGTAGGGTGGGCCAGGCCTCCTAATGAGATGTGGTAGGGTGGGCCAGGCCTCCTAATGAGATGTGGTAGGGTGGGCCAGGCCTCCTAATGAGATGAGGGTGGGCCAGGCCTCCTAATGAGATGTGGTAGGGTGGGCCAGGCCTCCTAATGAGATGTGGTAGGGTGGGCCAGGCCTCCTAATGAGATGTGGTAGGGTGGGCCAGGCCTCCTAATGAGATGTGGTAGGGTGGGCCAGGCCTCCTAATGAGATGTGGTAGGGTGGGCCAGGCCTCCTAATGAGATGTGGTAGGGTGGGCCAGGCCTCCTAATGAGATGTGGTAGGGTGGGCCAGGCCTCCTAATGAGATGTGGTAGGGTGGGCCAGGCCTCCTAATGAGATGTGGTAGGGTGGGCCAGGCCTCCTAATGAGATGTGGTAGGGTGGGCCAGGCCTCCTAATGAGATGTGGTAGGGTGGGCCAGGCCTCCTAATGAGATGTGGTAGGGTGGGCCAGGCCTCCTAATGAGATGTGGTAGGGTGGGCCAGGCCTCCTAATGAGATGTGGTAGGGTGGGCCAGGCCTCCTAATGAGATGTGGTAGGGTGGGCCAGGCCTCCTAATGAGATGTGGTAGGGTGGGCCAGGCCTCCTAATGAGATGTGGTAGGGTGGGCCAGGCCTCCTAATGAGATGTGGTAGGGTGGGCCAGGCCTCCTAATGAGATGTGGTAGGGTGGGCCAGGCCTCCTAATGAGATGTGGTAGGGTGGGCCAGGCCTCCTAATGAGATGTGGTAGGGTGGGCCAGGCCTCCTAATGAGATGTGATGTGGTGATGTGGGGTGGGCCAGGCCTCCTAATGAGATGTGGTAGGGTGGGCCAGGCCTCCTAATGAGATGTGGTAGGGTGGGCAGGCCTCCTAATGAGATGTGGTAGGGTGGGCCAGGCCTCCTAATGAGATGTGGTAGGGTGGGCCAGGCCTCCTAATGAGATGTGGTAGGGTGGGCCAGGCCTCCTAATGAGATGTGGTAGGGTGGGCCAGGCCTCCTAATGAGATGTGGTAGGGTGGGCCAGGCCTCCTAATGAGATGTGGTAGGGTGGGCCAGGCCTCCTAATGAGATGTGGTAGGGTGGGCCAGGCCTCCTAATGAGATGTGGTAGGGTGGGCCAGGCCTCCTAATGAGATGTGGTAGGGTGGGCCAGGCCTCCTAATGAGATGTGGTAGGGTGGGCCAGGCCTCCTAATGAGATGTGGTAGGGTGGGCCAGGCCTCCTAATGAGATGTGGTAGGGTGGGCCAGGCCTCCTAATGAGATGTGGTAGGGTGGGCCAGGCCTCCTAATGAGATGTGGTAGGGTGGGCCAGGCCTCCTAATGAGATGTGGTAGGGTGGGCCAGGCCTCCTAATGAGATGTGGTAGGGTGGGCCAGGCCTCCTAATGAGATGTGGTAGGGTGGGCCAGGCCGACTAATGAGATGTGGTAGGGTGGGCCTCCTAATGAGATGTGGTAGGGTGGGCCAGGCCTCCTAATGAGATGCGGTAGGGTGGGCCAGGCCTTCTAATGAGATGCAGTAGGGTGGGCCAGGCCTCCTAATGAGATGCCAGGCCTCCTAATGAGATGTGGTAGGGTGGGCCAGGCCTCCTAATGAGATGTGGTAGGGTGGGCCAGGCCTCCTAATGAGATGTGGTAGGGTGGGCCAGGCCTCCTAAGATGAGATGTGGTAGGATGTGTGGGCCAGGCCTCCTAATGAGATACGGTAGGGTGGGCCAGGCCTCCTAATGAGATGTGGTAGGGTGGGCCAGGCCTCCTAATGAGATGTGGTAGGGTGGGCCAGGCCTCCTAATGAGATGTGGTAGGGTGGGCCAGGCCTCCTAATGAGATGTGGTAGGGTGGGCCAGGCCTCCTAATGAGATGCCTCCCAATGGATAGGGTGGGCCAGGCCTCCTAATGAGATGATGGTAGGGTGGGCCAGGCCTCCTAATGAGATGTGGTAGGGTGGGCCAGGCCTCCTAATGAGATGTGGTAGGGTGGGCCAGGCCTCCTAATGAGATGTGGTAGGGTGGGCCAGGCCTCCTAATGAGATGTGGTAGGGTGGGCCAGGCCTCCTAATGAGATGTGGTAGGGTGGGCCAGGCCTCCTAATGAGATGTGGTAGGGTGGGCCAGGCCTCCTAATGAGATGTGGTAGGGTGGGCGGTAGGGTGGGCCAGGCCTCCTAATGAGATGTGGTAGGGTGGGCCAGGCCTCCTAATGAGATGCGGTAGGGTGGGCCAGGCCTCCTAATGAGATGTGGTAGGGTGGGCCAGGCCTCCTAATGAGATGTGGTAGGGTGGGCCAGGCCTCCTAATGAGATGTGGTAGGGTGGGCCAGGCCTCCTAATGAGATGTGGTAGGGTGGGCCAGGCCTCCTAATGAGATGTGGTAGGGTGGGCCAGGCCTCCTAATGAGATGTGGTAGGGTGGGCCAGGCCTCCTAATGAGATGTGGTAGGGTGGGCCAGGCCTCCTAATGAGATGTGGTAGGGTGGGCCAGGCCTCCTAATGAGATGTGGGTAGGGGTGGGCCAGGCCTCCTAATGAGATGTGGTAGGGTGCCAGGCCTCTAATGAGATGTGGTAGGGTGGGCCAGGCCTCCTAATGAGATGTGGGTAGGGTGGGCCAGGCCTCCTAATGAGATGTGGTAGGGTGGGCCAGGCCTCCTAATGAGATGCCAGGCCTCCTAATGAGATGTGGTAGGGTGGGCCAGGCCTCCTAATGAGATGTGGTAGGGTGGGCCAGGCCTCCTAATGAGATGTGGTAGGGTGGGCCAGGCCTCCTAATGAGATGTGGTAGGGTGGGCCAGGCCTCCTAATGAGATGTGGTAGGGTGGGCCAGGCCTCCTAATGAGATGTGGTAGGCCTCCTAATGAGATGGGGGTGGCCTCCTAATGAGATGTGGTAGGGTGGGCCAGGCCTCCTAATGAGATGTGGTAGGGTGGGCCAGGCCTCCTAATGAGATGTGGTAGGGTGGGCCAGGCCTCCTAATGAGATGTGGTAGGGTGGGCCAGGCCTCCTAATGAGATGTGGTAGGGTGGGCCAGGCCTCCTAATGAGATGTGGTAGGGTGGGCCAGGCCTCTAATGAGATGTGGTAGGGTGGGCCAGGCCTCCTAATGAGATGTGGTAGGGTGGGCCAGGCCTCCTAATGAGATGTGGTAGGGTGGGCCAGGCCTCCTAATGAGATGTGGTAGGGTGGGCCAGGCCTCCTAGGAGATGGGCCCAGGCCTCCTAATGAGATGTGGTAGGGTGGGCCAGGCCTCCTAATGAGATGGGGTAGGGTGGGCCAGGCCTCCTAATGAGATGTGGTAGGGTGGGCCAGGCCTCCTAATGAGATGTGGTAGGGTGGGCCAGGCCTCCTAATGAGATGCGGTAGGGTGGGCCAGGCCTCCTAATGAGATGTGGTAGGGTGGGCCAGGCCTCCTAATGAGATGTGGTAGGGTGGGCCAGGCCTCCTAATGAGATGTGGTAGGGTGGGCCAGGCCTCCTAATGAGATGTGGTAGGGTGGGCCAGGCCTCCTAATGAGATGTGGTAGGGTGGGCCAGGCCTCCTAATGAGATGTGGTAGGGTGGGCCAGGCCTCCTAATGAGATGTGGTAGGGTGGGCCAGGCCTCCTAATGAGATGTGGTAGGGTGGGCCAGGCCTCCTAATGAGATGTGGTAGGGTGGGCCAGGCCTCCTAATGAGATGGGTAGGCCTCCTAATGAGATGGGCCAGGCCTCCTAATGAGATGTGGTAGGGTGGGCCAGGCCTCCTAATGAGATGCCCAGGCCTCCTAATGAGATGTGGTAGGGTGGGGAGGCCTCCTAATGAGATGTGGTAGGGTGGGCCAGGCCTCCTAATGAGATGTGGTAGGGTGGGCCAGGCCTCCTAATGAGATGTGGTAGGGTGGGCCAGGCCTCCTAATGAGATGTGGGGCCAGGCCTCCTAATGAGATGGGCCAGGCCTCCCTAATGAGATGTGGTAGGGTGGGCCAGGCCTCCTAATGAGATGTGGTAGGGTGGGCCAGGCCTCCTAATGAGATGTGGTAGGGTGGGCCAGGCCTCCTAATGAGATGTGGTAGGGTGGGCCAGGCCTCCTAATGAGATGTGGTAGGGTGGGCCAGGCCTCCTAATGAGATGTGGTAGGGTGGGCCAGGCCTCCTAATGAGATGTGGTAGGGTGGGCCAGGCCTCCTAATGAGATGCGGTAGGGTGGGCCAGGCCTCCTAATGAGATATTGAGATGCGGTAGGGTGGGCCAGGCCTCCTAATGAGATGCGGTAGGGTGGGCCAGGCCTCCTAATGAGATGGGCCAGGCCTCCAGGAGATGGGGGCCAGGCCTCCTAATGAGATGTGGTAGGGTGGGCCAGGCCTCCTAATGAGATGTGGTAGGGTGGGCCAGGCCTCCTAATGAGATGCGGTAGGGGGCCAGGCCTCCTAATGAGATGTGGTAGGGTGGGCCAGGCCTCCTGAGATGAGATGTGGTAGGGTGGGCCAGGCCTCCTAATGAGATGTGGTAGGGTGGGCCAGGCCTCCTAATGAGATGTGGTAGGGTGGGCCAGGCCTCCTAATGAGATGTGGTAGGGTGGGCCAGGCCTCCTAATGAGATGAGGGTGATCCTAATGAGATGTGGTAGGGTGGGCCAGGCCTCCTAATGAGATGTGGTAGGGTGGGCCAGGCCTCCTAATGAGATGTGGTAATGAGATGGTGGGCCAGGCCTCCTAATGAGATGTGGTAGGGTGGGCCAGGCCTCCTAATGAGATGTGGTAGGGTGGGCCAGGCCTCCTAATGAGATGGGGTAGGGTGGGCCAGGCCTCCTAATGAGATGTGGTAGGGTGGGCCAGGCCTCCTAATGAGATGTGGTAGGGTGGGCCAGGCCTCCTAATGAGATGTGGTAGGGTGGGCCAGGCCTCCTAATGAGATGTGGTAGGGTGGGCCAGGCCTCCTAATGAGATGTGGTAGGGTGGGCCAGGCCTCCTAATGAGATGTGGTAGGGTGGGCCAGGCCTCCTAATGAGATGGGGTAGGGTGGGCCAGGCCTCCTAATGAGATGTGGTAGGGTGGGCCAGGCCTCCTAATGAGATGTGGTAGGGTGGGCCAGGCCTCCTAATGAGATGTGGTAGGGTGGGCCAGGCCTCCTAATGAGATGTGGTAGGGTGGGCCAGGCCTCCTAATGAGATGTGGTAGAGATGGTGGGCCAGGCCTCCTAATGAGATGTGGTAGGGTGGGCCAGGCCTCCTAATGAGATGTGGTAGGGTGGGCCAGGCCTCCTAATGAGATGTGGTAGGGTGGGCCAGGCCTCCTAATGAGATGTGGTAGGGTGGGCCAGGCCTCCTAATGAGATGTGGTAGGGTGGGCCAGGCCTCCTAATGAGATGTGGTAGGGTGGGCCA
This sequence comes from Oncorhynchus keta, assembly GCF_023373465.1. Classification (NCBI taxonomy): domain Eukaryota; kingdom Metazoa; phylum Chordata; class Actinopteri; order Salmoniformes; family Salmonidae; genus Oncorhynchus; species Oncorhynchus keta. The sequence continues at coordinate 1,339,791 of NC_068435.1, read as the reverse complement.
GGCCTCCTAATGAGATGTGGTAGGGTGGGCCAGGCCTCCTAATGAGATGTGGTAGGGTGGGCCAGGCCTCCTAATGAGATGTGGTAGGGTGGGCCAGGCCTCCCTAATGAGATGTAGGGTAGGGGCCTGAGGCCAGGCCTCCTAATGAGATGTGGTAGGGTGGGCCAGGCCTCCTAATGAGATGTGGTAGGGTGGGCCAGGCCTCCTAATGAGATGTGGTAGGGTGGGCCAGGCCTCCTAATGAGATGTGGTAGGGTGGGCCAGGCCTCCTAATGAGATGTGGTAGGGTGGGGCCTCCTAATGAGATGTGGTAGGGTGGGCCAGGCCTCTAATGAGATGTGGTAGGGTGGGCCAGGCCTCCTAATGAGATGTGGTAGGGTGGGCCAGGCCTCCTAATGAGATGTGGTAGGGTGGGCCAGGCCTCCTAATGAGATGTGGTAGGGTGGGCCAGGCCTCCTAATGAGATGTGGTAGGGTGGGCCAGGCCTCCTAATGAGATGTGGTAGGGTGGGCCAGGCCTCCTAATGAGATGTGGTAGGGTGGGCCAGGCCTCCTAATGAGATGTGGTAGGGTGGGCCAGGCCTCCTAATGAGATGTGGTAGGGTGGGCCAGGCCTCCTAATGAGATGTGGTAGGGTGGGCCAGGCCTCCTAATGAGATGTGGTAGGGTGGGCCAGGCCTCCTAATGAGATGTGGTAGGTAGAGATGTGGGGCCAGGCCTCCTAATGAGATGTGGTAGGGTGTGGGCCAGGCCTCCTAATGAGATGTGGTAGGGTGGGCCAGGCCTCCTAATGAGATGTGGTAGGGTGGGCCAGGCCTCCTAATGAGATGTGGTAGGGTGGGCCAGGCCTCCTAATGAGATGTGGTAGGGTGGGCCAGGCCTCCTAATGAGATGTGGTAGGGTGGGCCAGGCCTCCTAATGAGATGTGGTAGGGTGGGCCAGGCCTCCTAATGAGATGTGGTAGGGTGGGCCAGGCCTCCTAATGAGATGTGGTAGGGTGGGCCAGGCCTCCTAATGAGATGTGGTAGGGTGGGCCAGGCCTCCTAATGAGATGTGGTAGGGTGGGCCAGGCCTCCTAATGAGATGTGGTAGGGTGGGCCAGGCCTCCTAATGAGATGTGGTAGGGTGGGCCAGGCCTCCTAATGAGATGTGGTAGGGTGGGCCAGGCCTCCTAATGAGATGTGGTAGGGTGGGCCAGGCCTCCTAATGAGATGTGGTAGGGTGGGCCAGGCCTCCTAATGAGATGTGGTAGGGTGGGCCAGGCCTCCTAATGAGATGTGGTAGGGTGGGCCAGGCCTCCTAATGAGATGTGGTAGGGTGGGCCAGGCCTCCTAATGAGATGTGGTAGGGTGGGCCAGGCCTCCTAATGAGATGTGGTAGGGTGGGCCAGGCCTCCTAATGAGATGTGGTAGGGTGGGCCAGGCCTCCTAATGAGATGTGGTAGGGTGGGCCAGGCCTCCTAATGAGATGTGGTAGGGCCTCCTAATGAGATGTGGTAGGGTGGGCCAGGCCTCCTAATGAGATGTGGTAGGGTGGGCCAGGCCTCCTAATGAGATGGCCTCCTAATGAGATGTAGGGAGATGGGCCAGGCCTCCTAATGAGATGTGGTAGGGTGGGCCAGGCCTCCTAATGAGATGTGGTAGGGTGGGCCAGGCCTCCTAATGAGATGTGGTAGGGTGGGCCAGGCCTCCTAATGAGATGTGGTAGGGTGGGCCAGGCCTCCTAATGAGATGTGGTAGGGTGGGCCAGGCCTCCTAATGAGATGTGGTAGGGTGGGCCAGGCCTCCTAATGAGATGTGGGGTAGGCCTCCTAATGAGATGTAGGGCCAGGCCTCCTAATGAGATGTGGTAGGGTGGGCCAGGCCTCCTAATGAGATGAGGGTGGGCCAGGCCTCCTAATGAGATGTGGGTAGGGTGGGCCAGGCCTCCTAATGAGATGTGGTAGGGTGGGCCAGGCCTCCTAATGAGATGTGGTAGGGTGGGCCAGGCCTCCTAATGAGATGTGGTAGGGTGGGCCAGGCCTCTAATGAGATGTGGTAGGGTGGGCCAGGCCTCCTAATGAGATGTGGTAGGGTGGGCCAGGCCTCCTAATGAGATGTGGTAGGGTGGGCCAGGCCTCCTAATGAGATGTGGTAGGGTGGGCCAGGCCTCCTAATGAGATGTGGTAGGGTGGGCCAGGCCTCCTAATGAGATGTGGTAGGGTGGGCCAGGCCTCCTAATGAGATGTGGTAGGGTGGGCCAGGCCTCCTAATGAGGGTGGGCCAGGCCTCCTAATGAGATGGGTAGGGTGGGCCAGGCCTCCTAATGAGATGTGGTAGGGTGGGCCAGGCCTCCTAATGAGATGTGGTAGGGTGGGCCAGGCCTCCTAATGAGATGTGGTAGGGTGGGCCAGGCCTCCTAATGAGATGTGGTAGGGTGGGCCAGGCCTCCTAATGAGATGCGGTAGGGTGGGCCAGGCCTCCTAATGAGATGTGGTAGGGTGGGCCAGGCCTCCTAATGAGATGTGGTAGGGTGGGCCAGGCCTCCCAGGCCTCCTAATGAGATGTGGTAGGGTGGGCCAGGCCTCCTAATGAGATGTGGTAGGGTGGGCCAGGCCTCCTAATGAGATGTGGTAGGGTGGAGATGTGGTAGGCCTCCTAATGAGATGTGGTAGGGTGGGCCAGGCCTCCTAATGAGATGTGGTAGGGTGGGCCAGGCCTCCTAATGAGATGTGGTAGGGTGGGCCAATGGCCTCCAGGCCTCCTAATGAGATGTGGTAGGGTGGGCCAGGCCTCCTAATGAGATGTGGTAGGGTGGGCCAGGCCTCCTAATGAGATGTGGTAGGGTGGGCCAGGCCTCCTAATGAGATGTGGTAGGGTGGGCCAGGCCTCCTAATGAGATGTGGTAGGGTGGGCCAGGCCTCCTAATGAGATGTGGTAGGGTGGGCCAGGCCTCCTAATGAGATGTGGTAGGGTGGGCCAGGCCTCCTAATGAGATGTGGTAGGGTGGGCCAGGCCTCCTAATGAGATGTGGTAGGGTGGGCCAGGCCTCCTAATGAGATGTGGTAGGGTGGGCCAGGCCTCCTAATGAGATGCCTCCTAATGAGATGTGGTAGGAGATGTGGTGGGCCAGGCCTCCTAATGAGATGTGGTAGGGTGGGCCAGGCCTCCTAATGAGATGTGGTAGGGTGGGCCAGGCCTCCTAATGAGATGTGGTAGGGTGGGCCAGGCCTCCTAATGAGATGTGGTAGGGTGGGCCAGGCCTCCTAATGAGATGTGGTAGGGTGGGCCAGGCCTCCTAATGAGATGTGGTAGGGTGGGCCAGGCCTCCTAATGAGATGTGGTAGGGTGGGCCAGGCCTCCTAATGAGATGTGGTAGGGTGGGCCAGGCCTCTAATGAGATGTGGCCAGGCCTCCTAATGAGATGTGGTAGGGTGGGCCAGGCCTCCTAATGAGATGTGGTAGGGTGGGCCAGGCCTCCTAATGAGATGTGGTAGGGTGGGCCAGGCCTCCTAATGAGATGTGGTAGGGCCTCCTAATGAGATGTGGTAGGGTGGGCCAGGCCTCCTAATGAGATGTGGTAGGGTGGGCCAGGCCTCCTAATGAGATGTGGTAGGGTGGGCCAGGCCTCCTAATGAGATGTGGTAGGGTGGGCCAGGCCTCCTAATGAGATGTGGTAGGGTGGGCCAGGCCTCCTAATGAGATGTGGTAGGGTGGGCCAGGCCTCCTAATGAGATGTGGTAGGGTGGGCCAGGCCTCCTAATGAGATGTGGTAGGGTGGGCCAGGCCTCCTAATGAGATGTGGTAGGGTGGGCCAGGCCTCCTAATGAGATGTGGTAGGGTGGGCCAGGCCTCCTAATGAGATGTGGTAGGGTGGGCCAGGCCTCCTAATGAGATGTGGTAGGGTGGGCCAGGCCTCCTAATGAGATGTGGTAGGGTGGGCCAGGCCTCCTAATGAGATGTGGTAGGGTGGGCCAGGCCTCCTAATGAGATGTGGTAGGGTGGGCCAGGCCTCCTAATGAGATGTGGTAGGGTGGGCCAGGCCTCCTAATGAGATGTGGTAGGGCCAGGCCTCTAATGAGGCCAGGCCTCCTAATGAGATGTGGTAGGGTGGGCCAGGCTCCTAATGAGATGTGGTAGGGTGGGCCAGGCCTCCTAATGAGATGCCCAGGCCTCCTAATGAGATGCGGTAGGGTGGGCCAGGCCTCCTAATGAGATGTGGTAGGGTGGGCCAGGCCTCCTAATGAGATGTGGTAGGGTGGGCCAGGCCTCCTAATGAGATGTGGGGTGGGCCAGGCCTCCTAATGAGTGGGCCAGGCCTCCTAATGAGATGTGGTAGGGTGGGCCAGGCCTCCTAATGAGATGTGGTAGGGTGGGCCAGGCCTCCTAATGAGATGTGGTAGGGTGGGCCAGGCCTCCTAATGAGATGTGGTAGGGTGGGCCAGGCCTCCTAATGAGATGTGGTAGGGTGGGCCAGGCCTCCTAATGAGATGTGGTAGGGTGGGCCAGGCCTCCTAATGAGATGTGGTAGGGTGGGCCAGGCCTCCTAATGAGATGTGGTAGGGTGGGCCAGGCCTCCTAATGAGATGTGGTAGGGTGGGCAGGCCTCCTAATGAGATGTGGTAGGGTGGGCCAGGCCTCCTAATGAGATGTGGTAGGGTGGGCCAGGCCTCCTAATGAGATGGCCAGGCCTCCTCCTAATGAGATGTGGTAGGGTGGGCCAGGCCTCCTAATGAGATGTGGTAGGGTGGGCCAGGCCTCCTAATGAGATGTGGTAGGGTGGGCCAGGCCTCCTAATGAGATGTGGTAGGGTGGGCCAGGCCTCCTAATGAGATGTGGTAGGGTGGGCCAGGCCTCCTAATGAGATGTGGTAGGGTGGGCCAGGCCTCCTAATGAGATGTGGTAGGGTGGGCCAGGCCTCCTAATGAGATGCGGTAGGGTGGGCCAGGCCTCCTAATGAGATGTGGTAGGGTGGGCCAGGCCTCCTAATGAGATGTGGTAGGGTGGGCCAGGCCTCCTAATGAGATGTGGTAGGGTGGGCCAGGCCTCCTAATGAGATGTGGTAGGGTGGGCCAGGCCTCCTAATGAGATGTGGTAGGGTGGGCCAGGCCTCCTAATGAGATGTGGTAGGGTGGGCCAGGCCTCCTAATGAGATGTGGTAGGGTGGGCCAGGCCTCCTAATGAGATGTGGTAGGGTGGGCCAGGCCTCCTAATGAGATGTGGTAGGGTGGGCCAGGCCTCCTAATGAGATGTGGTAGGGTGGGCCAGGCCTCCTAATGAGATGTGGTAGGGTGGGCCAGGCCTCCTAATGAGATGTGGTAGGGTGGGCCAGGCCTCCTAATGAGATGTGGTAGGGTGGGCCAGGCCTCCTAATGAGATGTGGTAGGGTGGGCCAGGCCTCCTAATGAGATGTGGTAGGGTGGGCCAGGCCTCCTAATGAGATGTGGTAGGGTGGGCCAGGCCTCCTAATGAGATGTGGTAGGGTGGGCCAGGCCTCCTAGATGAGATGGTAGGGTGGGCCAGGCCTCCCTAATGAGATGTGGTAGGGTGGGCCAGGCCTCCTAATGAGATGTGGTAGGGTGGGCCAGGCCTCCTAATGAGATGTGGTAGGGTGGGCCAGGCCTCCTAATGAGATGTGGTAGGGTGGGATGTGGTAGGGTGGGCCAGGCCTCCTAATGAGATGTGGTAGGGTGGGCCAGGCCTCCTAATGAGATGTGGTAGGGTGGGCCAGGCCTCCTAATGAGATGTGGTAGGGTGGGCCAGGCCTCCTAATGAGATGTGGTAGGGTGGGCCAGGCCTCCTAATGAGATGTGGTAGGGTGGGCCAGGCCTCCTAATGAGATGTGGTAGGGTGGGCCAGGCCTCCTAATGAGATGTGGTAGGGTGGGCCAGGCCTCCTAATGAGATGTGGTAGGGTGGAGATGTGGTAGGCCTCCTCCTAATGAGATGCGGTAGGGTGGGCCAGGCCTCCTAATGAGATGCGGTAGGGTGGGCCAGGCCTCCTAATGAGATGCGGTAGGGTGGGCCAGGCCTCCTAATGAGATGTGGTAGGGTGGGCCAGGCCTCCTAATGAGATGGGGGTGGCCAGGCCTCCTAATGAGATGTGGTAGGGTGGGCCAGGCCTCCTAATGAGATGTGGTAGGGTGGGCCAGGCCTCCTAATGAGATGTGGTAGGGTGGGCCAGGCCTCCTAATGAGATGTGGTAGGGTGGGCCAGGCCTCCTAATGAGATGTGGTAGGGTGGGCCAGGCCTCCTAATGAGATGTGGTAGGGTGGGCCAGGCCTCCTAATGAGATGTGGTAGGGTGGGCCAGGCCTCCTAATGAGATGTGGTAGGGTGGGCCAGGCCTCCTAATGAGATGCGGTAGGGTGGGCCAGGCCTCCTAATGAGATGTGGTAGGGTGGGCCAGGCCTCCTAATGAGATGTGGTAGGGTGGGCCAGGCCTCCTAATGAGATGTGGTAGGGTGGGCCAGGCCTCCTAATGAGATGTGGTAGGGTGGGCCAGGCCTCCTAATGAGATGTGGTAGGGTGGGCCAGGCCTCCTAATGAGATGTGGTAGGGTGGGCCAGGCCTCCTAATGAGATGTGGTAGGGTGGGCCAGGCCTCCTAATGAGATGTGGTAGGGTGGGCCAGGCCTCCTAATGAGATGCGGTAGGGTGGGCCAGGCCTCCTAATGAGATGTGGTAGGGTGGGCCAGGCCTCCTAATGAGATGATGGGTGGGCCAGGCCTCCTAATGAGATAGGGTGGGCCAGGCCTCCTAATGAGATGTGGTAGGGTGGGCCAGGCCTCCTAATGAGATGTGGTAGGGTGGGCCAGGCCTCCTAATGAGATGTGGTAGGGTGGGCCAGGCCTCCTAATGAGATGTGGTAGGGTGGGCCAGGCCTCCTAATGAGATGCGGTAGGGTGGGCCAGGCCTCCTAATGAGATGTGGTAGGGTGGGCCAGGCCTCCTAATGAGATGTGGTAGGGTGGGCCAGGCCTCCTAATGAGATGCGGTAGGGTGGGCCAGGCCTCCTAATGAGATGCGGTAGGGTGGGCCAGGCCTCCTAATGAGATGTGGTAGGGTGGGCCAGGCCTCCTAATGAGATGTGGTAGGGTGGGCCAGGCCTCCTAATGAGATGTGGTAGGGTGGGCCAGGCCTCCTAATGAGATGTGGTAGGGTGGGCCAGGCCTCCTAATGAGATGTGGTAGGGTGGGCCAGGCCTCCTAATGAGATGGTGGTAGAGATGTGGGCCAGGCCTCCCTAATGAGATGTGGTAGGGTGGGCCAGGCCTCCTAATGAGATGTGGTAGGGTGGGCCAGGCCTCCTAATGAGATGTGGTAGGGTGGGCCAGGCCTCCTAATGAGATGCGGTAGGGTGGGCCAGGCCTCCTAATGAGATGTGGTAGGGTGGGCCAGGCCTCCTAATGAGATGTGGTAGGGTGGGCCAGGCCTCCTAATGAGATGTGGTAGGGTGGGCCAGGCCTCCTAATGAGATGTGGTAGGGTGGGCCAGGCCTCCTAATGAGATGTGGTAGGGTGGGCCAGGCCTCCTAATGAGATGTGGTAGGGTGGGCCAGGCCTCCTAATGAGATGCGGTAGGGTGGGCCAGGCCTCCTAATGAGATGTGGCAGTGCGGTAGGGTGGGCCAGGCCTCCTAATGAGATGCGGTAGGGTGGGCCAGGCCTCCTAATGAGATGCGGTAGGGTGGGCCAGGCCTCCTAATGAGATGTGGTAGGGTGGGCCAGGCCTCCTAATGAGATGTGGTAGGGTAGGCCTCCTAATGAGATGTGGGGGTGGGCCAGGCCTCTAATGAGATGTGGTAGGGTGGGCCAGGCCTCCCAATGAGATACAGTAGGGTGGGCCAGGCCTCCTAATGAGATGCGGTAGGGTGGGCCAGGCCTCCTAATGAGATGTGGTAGGGTGGGCCAGGCCTCCTAATGAGATGTGGTGGGCCAGGCCTCCTAATGAGATGTGGCCAGGCCTCCTAATGAGATGTGGTAGGGTGGGCCAGGCCTCCTAATGAGATGTGGTAGGGTGGGCCAGGCCTCCTAATGAGATGTGGTAGGGTGGGCCAGGCCTCCTAATGAGATGTGGTAGGGTGGGCCAGGCCTCCTAATGAGATGTGGTAGGGTGGGCCAGGCCTCCTAATGAGATGTGGTAGGGTGGGCCAGGCCTCCTAATGAGATGTGGTAGGGTGGGCCAGGCCTCCTAATGAGATGTGGTAGGGTGGGCCAGGCCTCCTAATGAGATGCGGTAGGGTGGGCCAGGCCTCCTAATGAGATGCGGTAGGGTGGGCCAGGCCTCCTAATGAGATGTGGTAGGGTGGTCCAGGCCTCCAAATGAGATATTGAGATGTGGTAGGGTAGGCCAGGCCTCCTAATGAGATGTGGTAGGGTGGGCCAGGCCTCCTAATGAGATATGGTAGGGTGGGCCAGGCCTCCTAATGAGATGTGGTAGGGTGGGCCAGGCCTCCTAATGAGATGTGGTAGGGTGGGCCAGGCCTCCTAATGAGATGTGGTAGGGTGGGCCAGGCCTCCTAATGAGATGTGGTAGGGTGGGCCAGGCCTCCTAATGAGATGTGGTAGGGTGGGCCAGGCCTCCTAATGAGATGTGGTAGGGTGGGCCAGGCCTCCTAATGAGATGTGGTAGGGTGGGCCAGGCCTCCTAATGAGATGTGGTAGGGTGGGCCAGGCCTCCTAATGAGATGTGGTAGGGTGGGCCAGGCCTGGATGTGGTAGGCCTCCTCCTAATGAGATGTGGTAGGGTGGGCCAGGCCTCCTAATGAGATGCGGTAGGGTGGGCCAGGCCTCCTAATGAGATGTGGTAGGGTGGGCCAGGCCTCCTAATGAGATGTGGTAGGGTGGGCCAGGCCTCCTAATGAGATGTGGTAGGGTGGGCCAGGCCTCCTAATGAGATGTGGTAGGGTGGGCCAGGCCTCCTAATGAGATGCGGTAGGGTGGGCCAGGCCTCCTAATGAGATGTGGTAGGGTGGGCCAGGCCTCCTAATGAGATGTGGTAGGGTGGGCCAGGCCTCCTAATGAGATGTGGTAGGGTGGGCCAGGCCTCCTAATGAGATGTGGTAGGGTGGGCCAGGCCTCCTAATGAGATGCGGTAGGGTGGGCCAGGCCTCCTAATGAGATGTGGTAGGGTGGGCCAGGCCCCTAATGAGATGTGGTAGGGTGGGCCAGGCCTCCTAATGAGATGTGGTAGGGTGGGCCAGGCCTCCTAATGAGATGTGGTAGGGTGGGCCAGGCCTCCTAATGAGATGTGGTAGACCGTTTGCATGTGATCAGGGGTGTATTCATTCCGCCGATTCTGTAAACGTTTCTTCAACGGATGCAAACGGAACAAAACGGGCATAAACATACATTCATTTGTCCAATAGAAACTCTTGTTTGTCAACTGTTTGGACTAATGATTACACCCTAGATCAGCTAGATGCAGGTAAGACTGGACTAATGATTACACCCTAGATCAGCTAGATGCAGGCAAGAGGTGATACTGTGGGACTAATGATTACACCCTAGATCAGCTAGATGCAGGCAAGAGGTGATACTGTGGGACTAATGATTACACCCTAGATAAGCTAGATGCAGGTAGAGGTGATACTGTGGGACTAATGATTACACCCTAGATCAGCTAGATGCAGGTAAGAGGTGATACTGTGGGACTAATGATTACACCCTAGATCAGCTAGATGCAGGTAAGAGGTGATACTGTGGGACTAATGATTACACCTTAGATCAGCTAGATGCAGGCAGAGGTGATACTGTGGGACTAATGATTACACCCTAGATCAGCTAGATAAAGGTAAGAGGTGATACTGTGGGACTAATGATTACACCTTAGATCAGCTAGATGCAGGCAAGAGGTGATACTGTGGGACTAATGATTACACCCTAGATCAGCTAGATGTAGGTAAGAGGTGATACTGTTGGACTAATGATTACACCCTAGATCAGCTAGATGCAGGTAAGAGGTGATACTGTGGGACTAATGATTACACCCTAGATCAGCTAGATGCAGGTAAGAGGTGATACTGTTGGACTAATGACTACACCCTAGATCAGCTAGATACAGGTAAGACTGGACTAATGATTACACCCTAGATCAGCTAGATGTAGGTAAGAGGTGATACTGTTGGACTAATGATTACACCCTAGATCAGCTAGATGCAGGTAAGAGGTGATACTGTGGGACTAATGATTACACCCTAGATCAGCTAGATACAGGTAAGAGGTGATACTGTGGGACTAATGATTACACCCTAGATCAGCTAGATGCAGGTAAGAGGTGATACTGTGGGACTAATGATTACACCCTAGATCAGCTAGATGCAGGTAAGAGGTGATACTGTTGGACTAATGATTACACCCTAGATCAGCTAGATGCAGGTAAGAGGTGATACTGTGGGACTAATGATTACACCCTAGATCAGCTAGATGCAGGTAAGAGGTGATACTGTGGGACTAATGATTACACCCTAGATCAGCTAGATGCAGGTAAGAGGTGATACTGTGGGACTAATGATTACACCCTAGATCAGCTAGATGCAGGTAAGAGGTGATACTGTGGGACTAATGATTACACCCTAGATCAGCTAGATGCAGGTAAGAGGTGATACTGTGGGACTAATGATTACACCCTAGATCAGCTAGATGCAGGTAAGAGGTGATACTGTGGGACTAATGATTACACCTTAGATCAGCTAGATGCAGGCAAGAGGTGATACTGTGGGACTAATGATTACACCTAGATCAGCTAGATAAAGGTAAGAGGTGATACTGTGGGACTAATGATTACACCTTAGATCAGCTAGATGCAGGCAAGAGGTGATACTGTGGGACTAATGATTACACCTAGATCAGCTAGATAAAGGTAAGAGGTGATACTGTGGGACTAATGATTACACCTAGATCAGCTAGATGCAGGTAAGAGGTGATACTGTGGGACTAATGATTACACCCTAGATCAGCTAGATGCAGGTAAGAGGTGATACTGTGGGACTAATGATTACACCCTAGATCAGCTAGATGCAGGTAAGACTGGACTAATGATTACACCTAGATCAGCTAGATGCAGGTAAGAGGTGATACTGTGGGACTAATTATTACACCCTAGATCAGCTAGAAGCAGGTAAGAGGTGATACTGTGGGACTAATGATTACACCCTAGATCAGCTAGATACAGGTAAGAGGTGATACTGTGGGACTAATGATTACACCTAGATCAGCTAGATGCAGGTAAGAGGTGATACTGTGGGACTAATGATTACACCTAGATCAGCTAGATGCAGGTAAGACTGGACTAATGATTACACCCTAGATCAGCTAGATGCAGGTAAGAGGTGATACTGTGGGACTAATTATTACACGCTAGATCAGCTAGAAGCAGGTAAGAGGTGATACTGTGGGACTAATGATTACACCTAGATCAGCTAGATACAGGTAAGAGGTGATACTGTGGGACTAATGATTACACCCTAGATCAGCTAGATGCAGGTAAGAGGTGATACTGTGGGACTAATGATTACACCTAGATCAGCTAGATGCAGGTAAGAGGTGATACTGTTGGACTAATGATTACACCCTAGATCAGCTAGATGCAGGTAGAGAGGTGATACTGTTGGACTAATGACTACACCCTAGATCAGCTAGATGCAGGTAAGAGGTGATACTGTGGGACTAATGATTACACCTAGATCAGCTAGATACAGGTAAGAGGTGATACTGTTGGACTAATGATTACACCCTAGATCAGCTAGATGTAGGTAAGAGGTGATACTGTTGGACTAATGATTACACCCTAGATCAGCTAGATGCAGGTAAGAGTGTGCATGCAGGTATTGAATGTCACTGTCTGTCACCTCAAATTTGTCTCTCGACCTGTGTGCACCTACGTTGTAAACTTTCATTCATAGACCAGGTTGTAGCAACCTCATGATGAGTACAGGGAACAGTAGAGTATCATGTAGTAACCTAAACCTATTGATGTTACATTGAACTGGGTGGATATGAATGACAGTAACCTAAACCCTATTGATGTTACATTGAACTGGGTGAATATGAATGACAGTAACCTAAACCTATCACTGTTACATTGAACTGGGTGAATATGAATGACAGTAACCTAAACCTATCACTGTTACATTGAACTGGGTGAATATGAATGACAGTAACCTAAACCTGTCACTGTTACATTGAACTGGGTGAATATGAATAACAGTAACCTAAACCCATCACTGTTACATTGAGCTGGGTGAATGACAGTAACCTAAACCTGTCACTGTTACATTGAGCTGGGTGAATGACAGTAACCTAAACCTGTCACTGTTACATTGAGCTGGGTGAATGACAGTAACCTAAACCCATCACTGTTACATTGAACTGGGTATGAATGACAGTAACCTAAACCTGTCACTGTTACATTGAGCTGGGTGAATGACAGTAACCTAAACCCATCACTGTTACATTGAACTGGGTGAATGACAGTAACCTAAACCTGTCACTGTTACATTGAGCTGGGTGAATGACAGTAACCTAAACCCATCACTGTTACATTGAGCTGGGTGAATGACAGTAACCTAAACCAGTCACTGTTACATTGAGCTGGGTGAATATGAATGACAGTAACCTAAACCCATCACTGTTACATTGATCTGGGTGGATATGAATGACAGTAACCTAAACCAGTCACTGTTACATTGAACTGGGTGAATGACAGTAACCTAAACCTGTCACTGTTACATTGAGCTGGGTGAATATGAATGACAGTAACCTAAACCTGTCACTGTTACATTGAGCTGGGTGAATATGAATGACAGTAACCTAAACCTGTCACTGTTACATTGAGCTGGGTGAATATGAATGACAGTAACCTAAACCTGTCACTGTTACATTGAGCTGGGTGAATGACAGTAACCTAAACCTGTCACTGTTACATTGAGCTGGGTGAATGACAGTAACCTAAACCCATCACTGTTACATTGAGCTGGGTGAATGACAGTAACCTAAACCTATCACTGTTACATTGAGCTGGGTGTGAATGACAGTAACCTAAACCTATCACTGTTACATTGAGCTGGGTGAATGACAGTAACCTAAACCCATCACTGTTACATTGAGCTGGGTGAATATGAATGACAGTAACCTAAACCTGTCACTGTTACATTGAGCTGGGTGAATATGAATGACAGTCATCCAATATGCTGTAATAGAAATAAGGCCGTGCTCATGAAAACGAGTCTTAAACCGCACTTACCACCACTACTGTACACACACACACACACACACACACACACACACACACACACACACACACACACACACACACACACACACACACACACACACACACACACACACAAACCTGTACACACACACACACATGCACACTCGTACACGCATACACCTGTAGACACATTCACATCTGTACACACAGACACGTACACGCACACCAGTACACACACGCACACAGAGAAACACACACACATCCCATGACACACACACACACTTGTACACGTTCCTCCACATGTCATCCATGGTGATCTTGATCCTACAGGTGTGTATCCCTCCTGTGTTACACCTGGAGCCCAGCCATCTCACCGTGCAGCTGGGAGAGAGTCTCAGAGTGGCCTGTCAGGCCTCTGGATACCCCCGGCCCCTGGTCACCTGGAGAAAGATCTCAATGGGCAGGGCACTGCTAGGGCCCAGAGGACTGCTGCAGGAGCTGGGAGGAGAGGGGGTGAAGAGGAGACAGGAGCTGGGAGGAGAGGGGGTGAAGAGGAGACAGGAGCTGGGAGGAGAGGGGGTGAAGAGGAGACAGGAGCTGGGAGGAGAGGGGATGAAGAGGAGACAGGAGCTGGGAGGAGAGGGGATGAAGAGGAGACAGGAGCTGGGAGGAGAGGGGGTGAAGAGGAGACAGGAGCTGGGAGGAGAGGGGGACATGAGGAGACAGGAAAGAGGAGGAGGGGTAGCAAGGGATGTGCGGGGGCCAGTTGGCGTGGCGACAGAGGAGGAAGTGGAGGGGGGAGAGAGGGAGAGCTTCGACCCAGACACAGGAAGTGGAATGCTGTACCTAAGCAACGTGACGGTGGCTCACGCCGGGCACTACGTGTGCGAGGCCTTGAACCCTGGGGGCGTGGCCCATATGACCTTTCACCTCGCCATCAACATGACATCATCAACCGCACTCTGGCCCCGGCTGCACTCCGCCTCGTCGTCCCTCTACCTGGGGGAGGTGGTCGGGGTCAACCAAGAGCCCCTGTACGAGGTGAGCAGTATGGACTTCTCGGCTCTGGGCCCGGCCACTCAGACAGTCATCGCAGTGAGCATCTCTCTGCTGGTTCTGATGGTTCTGCTTCTGCTGCTTATGATCTACAGTCGTCAGCAGCAACACAAACAGGTCTGGACGTGTCTTACTACTCAGTACACCCTTCAGCATGTAGTACTAACTGTATACTACTCAGTACACCCTTCAGCATGTAGTACTAACTGCATACTACTCAGTACACCCTTCAGCATGTAGTACTAACTGCATACTACTCAATACACCCTTCAGTATGTAGTACTAACTGTATACTACTCAATACACCCTTCAGTATGTAGTACTAACTGCATACTACTCAATACACCCTTCAGTATGTAGTACTAACTGCATACTACACAATACACCCTTCAGTATGTAGTACTAACTGTATACTACACAATACACCCTTCAGCATGTAGTACTAACTGCATACTACTCAATATACCCTTCAGTATGTAGTACTAACTGTATACTACTCAATACATCCTTCAGTATGTAGTACTAACTGCATACTACTCAGTACACCCTTCAGTATGTAGTACTAACTGCATACTACACAATACACCCTTGTGTTAATGTGTGTTGTGTTGATGTGTGTTGTGTTAATGTGTGTTGTGTTAATGTGTGTTAATGTGTGTTGTGTTAATGTGTGTTGTGTTAATGTGTGTTGTGTTAATGTGTGTTAATGTGTGTTAATGTGTGTTGTGTTAATGTGTGTTAATGTGTGTTAATGTGTGTTGTGTTAATGTGTGTTAATGTGTGTTGTGTTAATGTGTGTTAATGTGTGTTAATGTGTGTTAATGTGTGTTAATGTGTGTTGTGTTAATGTGTTAATGTGTTAATGTGTGTTAATGTGTGTTGTGTTAATGTGTGTTGTGTTAATGTGTGTTAATGTGTGTTAATGTGTGTTAATGTGTGTTAATGTGTTAATGTGTGTTGTGTTAATGTGTGTTGTGTTAATGTGTGTTGTGTTAATGTGTTAATGTGTGTTAATGTGTGTTGTGTTAATGTGTGTTGTGTTAATGTGTGTTGTGTTAATGTGTGTTGTGTTAATGTGTGTTAATGTGTGTTGTGTTAATGTGTGTTGTGTTAATGTGTGTTAATGTGTGTTGTGTTAATGTGTGTTGTGTTAATGTGTGTTGTGTTGATGTGTGTTGTGTTAATGTGTGTTGTGTTAATGTGTGTTGTGTTAATGTGTGTTGTGTTAATGTGTGTTGTGTTAATGTGTGTTAATGTGTGTTGTGTTAATGTGTGTTGTGTTAATGTGTGTTGTGTTAATGTGTGTTAATGTGTGTTAATGTGTGTTAATGTGTGTTGTGTTAATGTGTGTTGTGTTAATGTGTGTTGTGTTAATGTGTTTGTGTTAATGTGTGTTGTGTTAATGTGTGTTAATGTGTGTTGTGTTAATGTGTGTTGTGTTAATGTGTGTTGTGTTAATGTGTGTTGTGTTAATGTGTGTTGTGTTAATGTGTGTTAATGTGTGTTAATGTGTGTTAATGTGTGTTGTGTTAATGTGTGTTGTGTTAATGTGTGTTGTGTTAATGTGTGTTGTGTTAATGTGTGTTGTGTTGATGTGTGTTGTGTTAATGTGTGTTGTGTTGATGTGTGTTGTGTTAATGTGTGTTAATGTGTGTTAATGTGTGTTGTGTTAATGTGTGTTGTGTTAATGTGTGTTAATGTGTGTTAATGTGTGTTAATGTGTGTTGTGTTAATGTGTGTTGTGTTAATGTGTGTTGTGTTAATGTGTGTTGTGTGTTGTGTTGATGTGTGTTAATGTGTGTTGTGTTGATGTGTGTTGTGTTAATGTGTGTTAATGTGTGTTGTGTTAATGTGTGTTAATGTGTGTTAATGTGTGTTGTGTTAATGTGTGTTGTGTGTTGTGTTGATGTGTGTTAATGTGTGTTGTGTTAATGTGTGTTGTGTGTTGTGTTAATGTGTGTTAATGTGTGTTGTGTTAATGTGTGTTAATGTGTGTTAATGTGTTAATGTGTGTTAATGTGTGTTAATGTGTGTTGTGTTAATGTGTTAATGTGTTGATGTGTGTTGTGTTAATGTGTTAATGTGTGTTGTGTTAATGTGTGTTAATGTGTGTTGTGTTGATGTGTGTTGTGTTAATGTGTGTTGTGTTAATGTGTGTTAATGTGTGTTAATGTGTGTTAATGTGTGTTGTGTTAATGTGTGTTGTGTTAATGTGTGTTGTGTTAATGTGTGTTGTGTAGATGTGTGTTGTGTTAATGTGTGTTAATGTGTGTTGTGTTGATGTGTTAATGTGTGTTAATGTGTGTTGTGTTGATGTGTGTTGTGTTAATGTGTGTTAATGTGTGTTGTGTTGATGTGTGTTGTGTTAATGTGTGTTGTGTTAATGTGTGTTGTGTTAATGTGTGTTGTGTTAATGTGTGTTGTGTTAATGTGTGTTGTGTTAATGTGTGTTGTGTTAATGTGTGTTAATGTGTGTTAATGTGTGTTAATGTGTGTTGTGTTAATGTGTGTTGTGGTGTGTTGTGTTAATGTGTGTTGTGTTAATGTGTGTTGTGTTGATGTGTGTTGTGTTAATGTGTGTTGTGTTGATGTGTGTTGTGTTAATGTGTGTTAATGTGTGTTAATGTGTGTTGTGTTAATGTGTGTTGTGTTAATGTGTGTTAATGTGTGTTAATGTGTGTTAATGTGTGTTGTGTTAATGTGTGTTGTGTTAATGTGTGTTGTGTTAATGTGTGTTGTGTGTTGTGTTGATGTGTGTTAATGTGTGTTGTGTTGATGTGTGTTGTGTTAATGTGTGTTAATGTGTGTTGTGTTAATGTGTGTTAATGTGTTAATGTGTGTTGTGTTAATGTGTGTTGTGTGTTGTGTTGATGTGTGTTAATGTGTGTTGTGTGTTGTGTTAATGTGTGTTAATGTGTGTTGTGTTAATGTGTGTTAATGTGTTAATGTGTGTTGTGTTAATGTGTTAATGTGTTGATGTGTGTTGTGTTAATGTGTTAATGTGTGTTAATGTGTGTTGTGTTGATGTGTGTTGTGTTAATGTGTGTTGTGTTAATGTGTGTTAATGTGTGTTAATGTGTGTTAATGTGTGTTGTGTTAATGTGTGTTGTGTTAATGTGTGTTGTGTTAATGTGTGTTGTGTAGATGTGTGTTGTGTTAATGTGTGTTAATGTGTGTTGTGTTGATGTGTTAATGTGTGTTAATGTGTGTTGTGTTGATGTGTGTTGTGTTAATGTGTGTTAATGTGTGTTGTGTTGATGTGTGTTGTGTTAATGTGTGTTGTGTTAATGTGTGTTGTGTTAATGTGTGTTGTGTTAATGTGTGTTGTGTTGATGTGTGTTGTGTTAATGTGTGTTAATGTGTGTTGTGTTAATGTGTGTTGTGTTAATGTGTGTTAATGTGTGTTGTGTTGATGTGTTAATGTGTGTTGTGTTGATGTGTGTTGTGTTAATGTGTGTTAATGTGTGTTCTGTTAATGTGTGTTAATGTGTGTTGTGTTGATGTGTGTTCTGTTAATGTGTGTTGATGTGTGTTGTGTTAATGTGTGTTGTGTTGATGTGTGTTGTGTTGATGTGTGTTGTGTTAATGTGTGTTAATGTGTGTTGTGTTGATGTGTGTTGTGTTAATGTGTGTTAATGTGTGTTGTGTTGATGTGTGTTGTGTTAATGTGTGTTAATGTGTGTTGTGTTAATGTGTGTTGTGTTAATGTGTGTTGTGTTAATGTGTGTTGTGTTAATGTGTGTTAATGTGTGTTAATGTGTGTTAATGTGTGTTGTGTTAATGTGTGTTAATGTGTGTTGTGTTAATGTGTGTTAATGTGTTATTATGTGTATTTACCAGCCATTCTGCAGCAGTAGTAGAAGCAGCAGTAAGGAAGAGAGGATCCTGTACGTTAATAACTACTCAGACGGCCCCACCACCTTCTCTCAGCTGGAAGAGTACCGTGACGACGCTGGACACCAGAGGTACATCCTCAACTGCTCCTGCCCCGGCTCCGCCCTGCCCACACATGCAGGGCTCCTAGCCAATCAGCAGGGGGGGCTGGTACTACAGGAAGGAATTCATGCCCATGTTAGGAAGGTAATGAACCTTTTACATTATGCAACAAAAAAATAATAGAAAATACTCTAAATAGGATTGTTAAACACAGTAGAGATAAAACTTTAATTTTGGCTTTATATTCCAACATTTTTGGTTTAAGATCAAATGTTTTATATGAGGCGACAGTACAGAATGTCACCTTTTATAAGTGGAAATTTTCATACAAAACTGTTTTACCGTTTAGAGAAGGCCTTGAGATATTGATTCACCTGTACTGACCTCGCCTTTTGGATGATAGCGGGGTGAACAGGCAGTGGCTCGGGTGGTTGTTGTCCTTGATGATCTTTTTGTCCTTCCTGTGACATCGGGTGGTGTAGGTGTCCCGGAGGGCAGGTAGTTTGCCCCCGATGATGCGTTGGGCAGACCGCACCACCCTCTGGAGAGCCCTGCGGTTGTGGGCAGGGGGTTCTGTCACGCCTTGGTCATTGTATTTTGTGTTTTTGTTATATGTTTGGGTAGGCCAGGGTGTGACATGGGTTTATATGTTGTGTTTCGTATTGGGGTTTTGTAGGCATTGGGATTGCGGCTGAGTAAGGGTGTTGTATGGGCTTGGCTGCCTGAGTCGGTTCTCAATCAGAGTCAGGTGATTCTCGTTGTCTCTGATGGGGAACCATATTTAGGTAGCCGGGGTTTCACTTTGCATTTCGTGGGTGATTGTTCCTGTCTCTGTGTAGTGTTCACCAGATAGGCTGTAATAGGTTTCACATTCCGTTTGTTGTTTTTTGTATTTATTAAGTTATTTCATGTATCGCGATCATTCATTAAAGAACATGAGTAACCACCACGCTGCATTTCGGTCCGACTCTCTTTCGACAAACGAAGAACCCCGTCACAGGCTCAGGCTACGCAGTTCCCCCGATGTAACTTTCTCACTCATCATTATTCACAATTTGTTCATGATTATTTTTAAAGGGACTAGAGACCCACCGTTTACTCTACCACATACAGATGGCCTACGAGATCCACTGCTGAGAGGAGATCCACTGAGGGGAGAGATCCACTGCTGAGAGGAGATCCACTGAGGGGAGAGATCCACTGCTGAGAGGAGATCCACTGAGGGGAGAGATCCACTGCTGAGAGGAGATCCACTGAGGGGAGAGATCCACTGCTGAGAGGAGATCCACTGAGGGGAGAGATCCACTGCTGAGAGGAGATTCACTGCTGAGAGGAGATCCACTGAGGGGAGAGATCTACTGCTGAGAGGAGATCCACTGAGGGGAGAGATCTACTGCTGAGAGGAGATCCACTGAGGGGAGAGATCTACTGCTGAGAGGAGATCCACTGAGGGGAGAGATCAATGGAAAGGGATAGTTAAGAGGAATATATATAGTGCTGAGAGTAGATTTTTAAAGAGATGTGACGGTTTCTCTCTAAACACACCCTGAAGAATGGTTAACTCCACAGAATAAATAATGGTTAACTCCACAGAATAAATAATGGTTAACTCCACAGAATAAATAATGGTTAACTCCACAGAATAAATAATGGTTAACTCCACAGAATAAATAATGGTTAACTCCACACAATAAATAATGGTTAACTCCACAAAATAAATAATGGTTAACTCCACAAAATAAATAAATGCAGCTTCAGGATATGCAGTTGCAGTTTTTACAATCACCAAAGAAAATTATATTGGAGGGTAATGCAGTCGGCATTTGATGGTGAGGTAATCCAGATTGGGAGAACAAAAGGACTTGAGTTCCTGTACGTTAATCACACCGTCACTAGTTAATCATGAGACATACCCCTCCACCTTTTTCCCCCCGGACAGTTCTTTCTTCCTGTCTGCACACTGAACCCCGCTGGCTGAATGGATGGGGAGAATATATCCAGAGAGGGCCATGATTCCGTAAAACATAGTATGTTACAGTCCCTGATGTTGCTCTGGAAGGAGATTCTTGTCCTGAGATCTGCTTTATTGGCCAGGGACTGGACGTTAGTGAGTAATATACACTGAAGCCGAGGATGGTTTATACTCTACTGTCTACACACACCATCCTAAATAACTACTATCCTATATAACTACTGTCTATACACACACCATTCTATATAAATACTATCCTATATAACTACTGTCTATACACACACCATTCTATATAAATACTATCCTATGTAACTACTGTCTATACACACACCATCCTATATAACTACTGTCTATAGACACACCATTCTATATAACCACTGTCTATAGACACACCATCCTATATAACTACTGTCTATACACACCATCCTATATAACTACTGTCTATACACACCATCCTATATAACTACTGTCTATACACACCATCCTATATAACTACTGTCTATACACACACTATACATCTATACTATATAACTAATACTAACTACTGTCTATACTATCTATACACACACCACACCATCCTATATATAACTACTGTCCATCCTATATAACTACTGTCTATACACACCATATACACACACATCCTATATAACTACTGTCTATACACACCATCCTATATACTGTCTATAGACACCATCCTATAACTACTGTCTATATATAACACATACACACCATCCTATATAACTACTGTCTATAGACACCATCCTGTCTATATAACTACTGTCACACCATATATAACACTGTCTATAGACACCATCCTATATAACTACTGTCTATACACACCATCCCATATAACTACTGTCTATACACACCATCCCATATAACTACTGTCTATACACACACCATCCTATATAACTACTGTCTATACACACACCATCCTATATAACTACTGTCTATAGACACACCATTCTATATAACCACTGTCTATAGACACACCATCCTATATAACTACTGTCTATACACACCATCCTATATAACCACTGTCTATAGACACCATCCTATATAACTACTGTCTATACACACCATCCTATATAACTACTGTCTATACACACCATCCCATATAACTACTGTCTATACACACACCATCCTATATAACTACTGTCTATAGACACCATCCTATATAACTACTGTCTATACACACCATCCTATATAACCACTGTCTATAGACACCATCCATATAACTATATAACCACTGTCTATAGTCTATACACACCATCCTATATAACTACTGTCTATAACCACTGTCTATAGACACACCATATAACTACTGTCTATACACACCATCCTATATAACTACTGTCTATAGACACACCATCCTATATAACTACTGTCTATAGACACCATCCTATATAACTACTGTCTATATAACTACTGTCTATAGACACCATCCTATATAACTACTGTCTATACACACCATCCTATATAACTACTGTCTATACACACCATCCACACCATATATAACTACTGTCTATACACACCATCCTATATAACTACTGTCTATAGACACCATCCTATATAACTATATAACTGTCTATACACACCATCCTATATAACTACTGTCTATAGACACCTACCATCCTATATAACCACTGTCTATACACACCATCCTATATAACTACTGTCTATAGACACACCATCCTATATAACTACTGTCTATAGACACCATCCTATATAACTACTGTCTATACACACCATATAACTACTGTCTATATAATAACTACTGTCTATACACCATCCTATCCTATATAATAACTACTGTCTATAGACACCATCCTATATAACTATGTCTATAACACCATACTACTGTCTATACACACCATCCTATATAACTACTGTCTATAGATACACACCATCCTATATAACTACTGTCTATACACACCATCCTATATAACTACTGTCTATAGACACCATCCTATATAACTACTGTCTATACACACCATCTATAACTACTGTCTATAGACACCATCCTACTGTCTATAACTCCTATATAACTACTGTCTATACACACCATCCTATATAACTACTGTCTATCCTATATAACTACTGTCTATACACACCATCCTATATAACTACTGTCTATACACACCATCCTATATAACTACTGTCTATACACACCATCCTATATAACTACTGTCTATACACACCATCCTATATAACTACTGTCTACACACATCCTATATAACTACTGTCTGTACACCACCATCCTATATAACTACTGTCTATACACACCATCCTATATAACTACTGTCTATACACACCATCCTATCTACTGTCTATACACACCATATATAACTACTGTCTATACACACCATCCTATATAACACCATATATAACTACTGTCTATACACACCATCCTATATAACTACTGTCTATACACACCATCCTATATAACTATGTCTATAACTACTGTCTATATACTACTGTCTATCCTATATAACTACTGTCTATACACACCATCCTATATAACTACTGTCTATACACACCATCCTATATAACTACTGTCTATACACACCATCCTATATAACTACTGTCTATACACACCATATAACTACTGTCTATACACACCATCCTATATAACTACTGTCTATACACACCATCCTATATAACTACTGTCTATACACCATCCTATATAACTACTGTCTATACACACCATCCTATATAACTACTGTCTATACACCATCCTATATAACTACTGTCAATACAGTTATCATGAGGTTGGCCTGTTGGGGGAGGTTTATGACCCCCATAAATACCTTTCTCCATTTTCCTCTCTCTACTCTACCAATGTGACTATTGAAAATAATTGTGTTAACATAGAGAGTCTGGTGACATCAAACCTATTTCGGTAATCCAACCAGTTGAAAATATACGTTGGTACTTAATTAATATGATGTCAGATCAGTTGGTGCCTGAGACATTACTGATGATAGGACATCAACTCTATCTTGGAAAGTCTACACATTCTAGTTATCAGATTCACGTGGAATTATTGTGCAATTTAAATGTTTAAATATGAAACTATTTGTGAAAAGATTAAATGTCGTTTTAGCTTCTTAAATGAGTGAACGGTTTGTCATAGAGAAACTCTGCTCACTCAGAGGCCCAAGTGAACAGACACTGGTTGTAAACTCTGCTCACTCAGAGGCCCAAGTGAACAGACACTGGTTGTAAACTCTGCTCACTCAGAGGCCCAAGTGAACAGACACTGGTTGTAAACTCTGCTCACTCAGAGGCCCAAGTTAACAGACGTTAGTTGTAAACTATGAAACACGCCCATCTTTCACCACTATATGAACCCGTTGACGAAAATTCAACTTCCTGTTCCAAGGACGTGAGGACGACGGTCCTACGTTGAAAGGGCTCAGATAATAACCTAACGAAATTAGCATTGTGTTCAATGTGAAGGTGACGATCGACACGCCGAAAGGATGAATTGCGACTATACCAGCCAGAATATACATTTACATTTAAGTCATTTAGCAGACGCTCTAGCACAAGCTTAAAAGTATGGCAACTTGGTATGAACTTTGAACTCTTATTCACTCCAGAAGTGATACCTCCTACCTCCTATTTCTTGCATTTTCCTTTTCCAAATGGGCGGTTATTTAGAATGCGTAAGATACTGTATTTACGATAGCATGGCTCCTCTCTTTGTTCCTCAGTCTTCCCGCTCTTTCACTCAAAACCCTTTCTTTGTGTAACCAGCTGCCATATCTGTTCCGTCCACTAGGGACATTTTCCTTTATGACATAATTTGTAATCAATGTATGATCCATTCGGTGTTTATGTAATTCTGTGTGATTAGTTAGGTATTTAGTAAATAAATATTTAAACCAAATGTTGTATTGCTGATTCAACTTGTTAGCCAGGGTTCGTGAAGAACAAGAATTGACAACTTTCAGATGAGACTGAATAAGGTGACGATTAAATATTGACTGCTATTGATGTAAAAGTTTACGAGGTCTTTAAGAGTTTATTTGGAAGATAACAGCTCTATAAACATTATTTCGTGGTGCCCCGA
This sequence comes from Oncorhynchus keta, assembly GCF_023373465.1. NCBI lineage: Eukaryota > Metazoa > Chordata > Actinopteri > Salmoniformes > Salmonidae > Oncorhynchus > Oncorhynchus keta. The sequence continues at coordinate 1,315,563 of NC_068435.1, read as the reverse complement.
CTTTCTAGTTAATTACATTCACCTGAGTAGCGTGATCTGGAAATATTACAGAGAAATAATTGTATAGAATAGCGTGTCATAGCACATCATCCGGCATAGTCAAAGAAACGACACTGTCTATACACACCATCCTATATAACTACTGTCTATAGACACCATCCTATATAACTACTGTCTATAGACACACCATCCTATATAACTACTGTCTATACACACCATCCTATATAACTACTGTCTATACACACCATCCTATATAACTACTGTCTATAGACACACCATCCTATATAACTACTGTCTATACACACCATCCTATATAACTACTGTCTATACACACCATCCTATATAACTACTGTCTATACACACCATCCTATATAACTACTGTCTATAGACACACCATGTGGTCCTTCTGTAGCTCAGTTGGTAGAGCATGGCGCTTGTAACGCCAGGGTAGTGGGTTCGATCCCCGGGACCACCCATACGTAGAATGTATGCACACATGACTGTAAGTCAAAGCGTCTGCTAAATGGCATATATGGCATATATATCCTATATAACTACTGTCTATACACACCATCCTATATAACTACTGTCTATACACACCATCCTATATAACTACTGTCTATACACACCATCCTATATAACTACTGTCTATACACACCATCCTATATAACTACTGTCTATACACACCATCCTATATAACTACTGTCTATACACACCATCCTATATAACTACTGTCTATACACACCATCCTATATAACTACTGTCTATACACACCATCCTATATAACTACTGTCTATAGACACCATCCTATATAACTACTGTCTATACACACCATCCTATATAACTACTGTCTATACACACCATCCTATATAACTACTGTCTATAGACACCATCCTATATAAATACTGTCTATACACACCATCCAATATAACTACTGTCTATACACACCATCCTATATATAACTACTGTCTATACACACCATCCTATGTAACTACTGTCTATACACACCATCCTATATAACTACTGTCTATACACACCATCCTATATAACTACTGTCTATACACACCATCCTATATAACTACTGTCTATACACACCATCCTATATATAACTACTGTCTATACACACCATCCTATATAACTACTGTCTATACACACCATCCTATATAACTACTCTCTATACACACCATCCTATATAACTACTGTCTATACACACCATCCTATATAACTACTGTCTATACACACCATCCTATATAACTACTGTCTATACACACACCATCCTATATAACTACTGTCTATACTGTCTATACACACCATCCTATATAACTACTGTCTATACTGTCTATACACACCATCCTATATAACTACTGTCTATAGACACCATCCTATATAACTACTGTCTATAGACACCATCCTATATAACTACTGTCTATACACACATCCTATATAACTACTGTATATACACACCATCCGATATAACTACTGTCTATACACACCATCCTATATAACTACTGTCTATACACACCATCCTATATAACTACTGTCTATACACACCATCCTATATAACTACTGTCTATACTGTCTATACACACCATCCTATATAACTACTGTCTATAGACACCATCCTATATAACTACTGTCTATACACACCATCCTATATAACTACTGTCTATACACACCATCCGATATAACTACTGTCTATACACACCATCCTATATAACTACTGTCTATACTGTCTATACACACCATCCTATATAACTACTGTCTATACACACCATCCTATATATAACTACTGTCTATACACACCATCCTATATAACTACTGTCTATACACACCATCCTATATAACTACTGTCTATACACACCATCCTATATAACTACTGTCTATACACACCATCCTATATAACTACTGTCTATACACACCATCCTATATAACTACTGTCTATACACACCATCCTATATAACTACTGTCTATAGACACCATCCTATATAACTACTGTCTATAGACACCATCCTATATAACTACTGTCTATACACACCATCCTATATAACTACTGTCTATACACCCCATCCTATATAACTACTGTCTATAGACACCATCCTATATAACTACTGTCTATACACACCATCCTATATAACTACTGTCTATACACACCATCCTATATAACTACTGTCTATACACACCATCCTATATAACTACTGTCTATACACACCATCCTATATAACTACTGTCTATAGACACCATCCTATATAACTACTGTCTATACACACCATCCTATATAACTACTGTCTATACACACCATCCTATATAACTACTGTCTATACACACCATCCTATATAACTACTGTCTATACACACCATCCTATATAACTACTGTCTATACTGTCTATACACACCATCCTATATAACTACTGTCTATACACACCATCCTATATAACTACTGTCTATAGACACCATCCTATATAACTACTGTCTATACACACCATCCTATATAACTACTGTCTATACACACCATCCTATATAACTACTGTCTATACACACCATCCTATATAACTACTGTCTATACACACCATCCTATATAACTACTGTCTATACACTCCATCCTATATAACTACTGTCTATACACACCATCCTATATAACTACTGTCTATACACACCATCCTATATAACTACTGTCTATACACACCATCCTATATAACTACTGTCTATACACACCATCCTATATAACTACTGTCTATAGACACCATCCTATATAACTACTGTCTATACACACCATCCTATATAACTACTGTCTATACACACCATCCTATATAACTACTGTCTATACACACCATCCTATATAACTACTGTCTATACACACCATCCTATATAACTACTGTCTATAGACACCATCCTATATAACTACTGTCTATACACACCATCTTATATAACTACTGTCTATACACACCATCCTATATAACTACTGTCTATAGACACCATCCTATATAACTACTGTCTATACACTCCATCCTATATAACTACTGTCTATACACACCATCCTATATAACTACTGTCTATAGACACCATCCGATATAACTACTGTCTATACACACCATCCTATATAACTACTGTCTATACTCCTATTATAACTACTGTCTATACACACCATCCTATATAACTACTGTCTATACACACCATCCTATATAACTACTGTCTATAGACACCATCCTATATAACTACTGTCTATACACACCATCCTATATAACTACTGTCTATACACACCATCCTATATAACTACTGTCTATACACACCATCCTATATAACTACTGTCTATACACACCATCCTATATAACTACTGTCTATACACACCATCCTATATAACTACTGTCTATAGACACCATCCTATATAACTACTGTCTATACACACCATCCTATATAACTACTGTCTATACACACCATCCTATATAACTACTGTCTATACACACCATCCTATATAACTACTGTCTATAGACACCATCCTATATAACTAC